>NC_057811.1:471392849-471692849 GCF_018294505.1 Triticum aestivum
AAAAACAAAAACCCCAGCCCCTGAAATGCTGACGCGTGGATGCCTATTGGTCCCGGTTGGTGACACCAACCGGGACAAAAGGCCCTGCATATTGGCCCCGGTTGGTGGCACCAACCGGGACCAAAGGCCCCCCTGCCTGGGCTGGCAGCAGCGGCCACGTGGAGGACCTTCTGTCCTGGTTCGTGTAAGAACCGGGACTAAAGGGTTAGGGCTTTAGTAACGACCCTTTAGTCCCGGTTCGAAAACCGGGACAAAAGGCCATTACAAACCGGGGTAAAAGCCCCTTTTCCTACTAGTGGGGTGTCAGTTTCTCCAACTTTAGTTGAATCGAGTGTGGCTACGCCCGGTCCTTGAGAAGGTTAAAACAGCACTAACTTGACGAACTATCGTTGTGGTTTTGATGCGTAGGTAAGAACGGTTCTTGCTCAGCCCGTAGCAGCCACGTAAAACTTGCAACTACAAAGTAGAGGACGTCTAACTTGTTTTTGCAGGGCATGTTGTGATGTGATATGGTCAAGACATGATGCTATATTTTATTGTATGAGATGATCATGTTTTGTAACGGAGTTATCGGCAACTGGCAGGAGCCATATGGTTGTCGCTTTATTGTATGCAATGCAATCGCCATGTAATTGCTTTACTTTATCACTAAGTGGTAGCGATAGTCGTAGAAGCAATAGTTGGCGAGACGACAACGATGCTACGATGGAGATCAAGGTGTCGCGCCGGTGACGATGGTGATCATGACAGTGCTTTGGAGATGGAGATCAAAGGCACAAGATGATGATGGCCATATCATATCACTTATATTGATTGCATGTGATGTTTATCCTTTATGCATCTTATTCTGCTTTGATTGACGGTAGCATTATAAGATGATCTCTCACTAAATTTCAAGGTATAAGTGTTCTCCCTGAGTATGCACCGTTGCGAAAGTTCGTCGTGCCGAGACACCACGTGATGATCGGGTGTCATAAGCTCTACGTTCAAATACAATGGGTGTAAGCCAGTTTTGCACATGCAGAATACTCGGGTTAAACTTGACGAGCCTAGCCTATGCAGATATGGCCTCAGAACACTGGAGAGCAAAAGGTCGAACGTGAATCATATAGTAGATATGATCAACATAGTGATGTTCACCATTGAAAACTACTCCATCTCACATGATGATCGGACATGGTTTAGTTGATTTGGATCACGTGATCATTTAGATGACTCGAGGGATGTCTATCTAAGTGGGAGTTATTAAGTAATATGATTAATTGAACTTTAATTTATCATGAACTTAGTACCTGATAGTATTTTGCTTGTCTATGTCGTTGTAGATAGATGGCCCGTGCTATTGTTCCGTTGAATTTTAATGCGTTCCTCGAGAAAGCAAAGTTGAGATGATGGTAGCAATTACACGAATTGGGTCCATAACTTGAGGATTATCCTCATTGCTGCACAGAAGAATTATGTCCTGGAAGCACCGCTGGGTGCCAGGCCAGCTGCAGATGCAACTAACAACGTTAAGAACGTCTTGCAGAGCAAAGCTGGACTACTCGATAGTTCAGTGTGCCATGCTTTACGGCTTAGAACCGGGACTTCAACGACGTTTTGAACGTCATGGAGCATCTGAGATGTTCCAGGAGTTGAAGTTAATATTTCAAGCAAATGCCCGGATTGAGAGATATGAAGTCTCCAATAAGTTCTACAGCTACAAGATGGAGGAGAATAGTTCTGTCAGTGAATGCTACCTCTTGAGCACTGCGTTGGTTTTCCCTTGAAGAGGAAAGGGTGATGCAGTAAAGTAGTGTAAGTATTTCCCTCAAATTTTGAGAACCAAGGTATCAATCCAGTAGGAGGCTACGCTCGAGTCCCACGCACCTACACAAACAAATAAGAACCTCGCAACCAACGCGATAAAGGGGTTGTCAATCCCTTCACGGTCACTTACGAGAGTGAGATCTGGTAGATATGATAAAATAATATTTTTGGTATATTTATGATAAAGAGAAATAAAGATGCAAAGTAAAATAAAAAAGTCAATAGAAATGGCTAAGTGTTGGAAGAATAATATGATGGAGAATAGACTCGGGGGCCATAGGTTTCACTAGTGGCTTCTCTCACGAGCATAAGTATTATGGTGGGTGAACAAATTACTGTCGAGCAATTGATAGAATTGAGCATAGTTATGAGAATATTTAGGTATGATCATGTATATAGGCATCACGTCCGTGACAAGTAGACCGACTCCTGCCTGCATCTACTACTATTACTCCACACATCGACCACTATCTAGCATGCATCTAGAGTATTAAGTTCATAAGAACAGAGTAATGCTTTAAGCAAGATGACATGATGTAGAGGGATAAACTCATGCAATATGATATAAACCCCATCTTGTTATCCTCGATGGCAACAATACAATACGTGCCTTGCTGCCCTGCTGTCACTGGGAAAGGACACCGCAAGATTGAACCCAAAGCTAAGCACTTCTCCCATTGCAAGAAAGATCAATCTAGTAGGCCAAACCAAACTGATAATTCAAAGAGACTTGCAAAGATAACCAATCATACATGAAAGAATTCAGAAAAGATTCAAATATTGTTCATAGATAATCTTGATCATAAACCCACAATTCATCGGTCCCGACAAACACACCGCAAAAGAAGATTACATTGAATAGATCTCCAAGAGAATCGAGGAGAACTTTGTATTGAGATCCAAAGAGAGAAAAGAAGCCATCTAGCTAATAACTATGGACCCGAAGGTCTGAGGTAAACACTACTCACACATCATCGGAGAGGCTATGGTGTTGATGTAGAAGCCCTCCGTGATCAATGCCCCCTCTGGGAGGACGCCGGAAAAGGCCCCAAGATGGGATCTCACGGGTACAGAAGGTTGCGGCGGTGGAATTAGGTTTTCGTGGATGCCTCTGATGGTTTGGGGGTACGGAGATGTATATAGGAGGAAGAAGTATGTCGGTGGAGCAACGTGGACCCCATGAGGGTGGAGGGCGTGCCTGGGGGAGGTGGGCGCGCGCCCCAACCTCATGCTCTCCTCGTTGATTACTTTACATAGACTCCAAGTCCTCTGGATCACGTTTGTTCCAAAAATCACGTTCCCAAAGGTTTCATTCCGTTTGGACTCCGTTTGATATTCTTTTTCTGTGAAACTCTGAAATAGGCAAAAAAACAGCAATTTGGGCTGGGCCTCCGGTTAATAGGTTAGTCCCAAAAATAATATAAGAGTGTATAAATAAGCCCATTAAACATCCAAAACAGAATATATAATAGCATGGAACAATCAAAAATTATAGATACGTTGGAGACGTATCAAGCATCCCCAAGCTTAATTCCTGCTCGTCCTCGAGTAGGTAAATGATAAAAACATAATTTTTGATGTGGAATGCTTCTTGGCATACTTCTTAATGTAAATATTTTATTGTGGCATGAATATCTAGGTCCGAAAGATTCAAGATAAAAGTTTAATGTTGACATAAAAACAATAATACTTCGAACATGCTAACCAAGCAATTATGTCTTATCAAAATAACATAGCCAAAGAAAGCTTATCCCTACAAAATCATATAGTTAGGCTATGTTTCAATATTGTCACACAAACGGTCTCATCATGCATAACCCCGATGACAAGCCGAGCAATTGGTTCATACTTTTAACGCGCTTCAGCCTTTTCAACTCTTACGCAATACATGAGCGCAAACCATGGATATAGCACTATGGGTGGAGTAAAGTATAATGATGGGGGTTATGAGAGAAGACAAAAAAGGTAGAAAGTCTCACATTGACGCGGCTAATCAATAGGCTATGGAGATGCCCATCAATTGATGTCAATGAGAGGAGTAGGGATTGCCATGCAACGGATGCACTAGAGCTATAAATACATGAAATCTCAACAAAAGAAACTAAGTGGGTGTGCATCCAACTTGCTTGCTCACGAAGACCTAGGGCATTTTGAGGAAGCCCATCATTGGACTATAAAAGCCAAGTTCTATAATGAAAAATCCCACTAGTATATGAAAGTGACAACATAGGAGACTCTCTATCATGAAAATCATGGTGCCACTTTGAAGCACAAGTGTGGAAAAGGATAGTAACATTGTCCCTTCTCTCTTTTTCTCTCATTTTTTTGTGGGCCTTTTCTTTTTTTCTTTGGCCTCTTTTTTTACATTTAGTCCGGAATCTCATCCCGACTTGTGGGGGAATCATAGTCTCCATCATCCTTTCCTCACATGGGACAATGCTCTAATAATGATGATCATCACACTTTTATTACTTACAACTCAACAATTACAACTCAATACTTAGAACAAGATATGACTCTATGTGAATGCCTCCAGCGGTGTACCGGGATATGCGATGAATCAAGAGTGACATGTATGAAAAAATTATGAATAGTGGCTTTGCCACAAAATATGATGTCAACTACATGATCATGCAAAGCAATATGACAATGATGAAACGTGTCATGATAAACGAAACGGTGGAAAGTTGCATGGCAATATATCTCGGAATGGCTATGAAATGCCATAATAGGTAGGTATGGTGGCTGTTTTGAGGAAGATATAAGGAGGCTTATGTGTGATAGAGCGTATCATATCACGGGGTTTGGATGCACCGGCAAAGTTTGCACCAACTCTCAATGTGAGAAAGGGCAATGCGCGGTACCGTAGAGGCTAGAAAATTGTGGAAGGTTGAGAGTGCGTATAATCCATGGACTCACATTAGTCATAAAGAACTCATATACTTATTGCAAAAGTTTATTAGCCCTCGAAGCAAAGTACTACTACGCATGCCCCTAGAGGGATAGATTGGTAGGAAAAGACCATCGCTCGTCCCCGACCGCCACTCATAAGGAAAGCAATAAAAGAACACCTATGTGTCAAAATTGTTACACAAATTTTACCATACATGCATGCTACGGGACTTCCCAACTTTAACACAAGTATTTCTCAATTTCACAATTACTCAACTAGCACACTCTAATATTACCACCTTTATATCTCAAAACACTTATCAAGTATCTAACTTCTCATGATATTTAATGAACTCAATATGGAATATTAGTTTCATGATTAAAGCTAATTACCATGCTGTTTAAGACTCTCAAAATATTATAAGTGAAGCATGAGAGTTCAATAATTTCTATAAAATATAACCACCGCCGTGCTCTAAAAGGTATAAGTGAAGCACTAGAGCAAAAACTATATAACTCAAAAGATATAAGTGAAGCACATAGAGTATTCTAACAAATTCCGAATCATGTGTGTCTCTCTCAAAAGGTGTGTACAAAAAGTATGATTGTGGCAAACTAACAAATAAAGACTCAAATCATACAAGACGCTCCAAGCAAAACACATATCATTTGGTGAATAAAAATATAGCTCCAAGTAAATTTACCGATGGATGAGGACGAACGAGGGGATGCCTTCCGGGGCATCCCCAAGCTTTGGATTTTTGGTGTCCTTGGATTACCTTGGGGTGCCATGGGCATCCCCAAGCTTAGGCTCTTGCCACTCCTTGTTCCATACTCCATCAAATCTTTACCCAAAACTTGAAAACTTCACAACACAAAACTTAACAGAAAATCTCGTGAGCTCCGTTAGCGAAAGAAAACAAAACACCACTTCAAGGTACTGTATTGAACTCATTCTTTATTTATATTGGTGTTAAACCTAATGTATTCCAACTTCTCTATGCTTTATAAACTATTTTACTAGCCATAGATTCATCAAAATAAGCAAACAACACACGAAAAACAGAATCTGTCAAAAACAGAACAGTCTGTAGTAATCTGTAACTAACGCAAACTTATGAACTCTAAAAATTCTGCCAAAATAGGACGACCTAAATAATTTCTTTATTTATCTGCTGCAATTGGAATCAATATTATATCACGTTCTGGTAATTTTTAACAATTGTTTTCGTGAACAGAAAGTTTCTGGAATTTTCAGCAAGATCAAATAACTATCACCCAAGAAGATCCTATAGGTTTAACTTGGCACAAACACTAATTAAAACATAAAAACAAATCTAACCAGAGGCTAGATCAAAGATTTATTCCTAAACAGAAGCAAAAAGCAAAAAAAAAAATTGGGTTGCCTCCCAACAAGCGCTATCGTTTAACGGCCCTAGCTAGGCATAAAAGCACGGATAGATCTAGGTATTGCCATAATAATAGGATAGATCATGAAAACTCATTTCATATTCTCTACGTTCAGCAGCAAGTTTTCTTTGAGGCAGGCAAAAGTAATCAAAAGGGCTAAATTTAATGGGACAGAAGTCCCCAAGATCAATTTTGGGAGGTATAGGTTCCTCCTTTGGCCCTTCATATTGCACAACCAATTCATCATTATAAGCATTTTTTTTGGCAAAACTTCATGAGCCTATACTTGAGAGAATATCCTAGCTCATTATTTCGAATAGCAAAATCATTATTAAGTTCGGAAATTTTATCAACTAGAACATTGGTAGGGACCTTTTTACTAAGGTTTTCATTAAAAGCAACATAGTCTAAAGATTGGAAACACATTATCTCCTCTTGATCAAAGAGGATTGCCTCTATGAGAGGACGGCCAGCGTCCACCCAATAGTGCGCAAAGATTTCTTTAGCCTCTTTTATTATATATCTGAATTCATGTGCCAAAAAGATAGTAGCGGCGCGCTTTAAAGAAGAATGTTCAATATTAGAAAATTCTAGGAAAATCCTTTGTATGCAAGGATGCATGTGCATAAATTGCCTTTCAAGTTCAACTATAAGCATGCCGATAGCGTCCGCAAGACTACTAGTTCTATGGAGAATATAACTACCCATAGAAGGTAAAGCACCAGCACAAGTAAAGAAATCTTGAATAACCCCTTTTCCAATAATATTACCACTACCGATTCGGAATTTTTTTGTATGTAAGATAGGGGGTTCTTCAGCAGGAGCATCAAAATTTTGCATGTTATTATTATTGTCCATATCGACAATAATTTCCCCAATTTCAGACATCACGGCAGAAAATGCGAGGAGCAAGTGAAAAAGGCGAATGGAAAGAGAGGGCGAAAAAACGGCAATGGTGAAGTGGGGGAGAGGAAAACGAGAGGCAAATGGCAAATAATGTAATGCGAGGGATAAGGGTTTGAGATGAGTACTTGGTATGTTGACTTTTGCATAGACTCCCCAGCAACGGCGTCAGAAATCCTTCTTGCTACCTCTTGAGCACTGCGTTGGTTTTCCCTTGAAGAGGAAAGGGTGATGCAGTAAAGTACGTTAGTATTTCCCTCAGTTTTTGAGAACCAAGGTACCAATCCAGTAGGAGGCTACGCTCGAGTCCCACGCAACTACACAAACAAATAAGAACCTCGCAACCAACGCGATAAAGGGGTTGTCAATCCCTTCACGGTCACTTACGAGAGTGAGATCTGATAGATATGATAAAATAATATTTTTGGTATTTTTATGATAAAGAGAAATAAAGATGCAAAGTAAAATAAAAAGGCAATAGAAATAGCTAAGTGTTGGAAGATTAATATGATGGAGAATAGACCCGGGGGCCATAGGTTTCACTAGTGGCTTCTCTCAAGAGCATAAGTATTACTGTGGGTGAACAAATTACTGTCGAGCAATTGATAGAATTCAGCATAGTTATGAGAATATCTAGGTATGATCATGTATATAGGCATCACGTCCGTGACAAGTAGACCGACTCCCTGCCTGCATCTACTACTATTACTCCACACATCGACCACTATCCAGCATGCATCTAGAGTATTAAGTTCATAAGAATAGAGTAATGCTTTAAGCAAGATGACATGATGTAGAGGGATAAACTCATGCAATATGATATAAACCCCATCTTCTTATCCTCGATGGCAAAAATACAATACGTGCCTTGTTGCCCCTGCTGTCACTGGGAAAGGACACCGCAAGATTGAACCCAAAGCTAAGCACTTCTCCCATTGCAAGAAAGATCAATCTAGTAGGCCAAACCAAACTGATAATTCGAAGAGACTTGCAAAGATAACCAATCATACATAAAAGAATTCAGAGAAGGTTCGAATATTGTTCATAGATAATCTTGATCATAAACCCACAATTCATCGGTCCCGACAAACACACCGCAAAAGAAGATTACATCGAATAGATCTCCAAGAGAATCAAGGAGAACTTTGTATTGAGATCCAAAGAGAGAGAAGAAGCCATCTAGATAATAACTATGGACCCGAAGGTCTGAGGTAAACTACTCACACATCATCGGAGAGGCTATGGTGTTGATGTAGAAGCCCTCCGTGATGAATGCCCCCTCCGGCAGGACGCCGGAAAAGGCCCCAAGATGGGATCTCACGGGTACAGAAGGTTTCGGCGGTGGAATTAGGTTTTCGTGGATGCCTCTGGTGGTTTGGGGGTATGGAGATATATATAGGAGGAAGAAGTACGTCGATGGAGCAACATGGGCCCCACGAGGGTGGAGGGCGCGTCTGGGGGAGGTGGGCGCGCCCCCCTACCTCGTGCTCTCCTTGTTGATTACTTTACGTAGACTCCAAGTCCTCTGGATCACGTTTGTTCCAAAAATCACGTTCCTGATGGTTTCATTCCGTTTGGACTCCGTTTGATATTCTTTTTCTGTGAAACTCTAAAATAGGCAAAAAAACAGCAATTTGGGCTGGGCCTCCGGTTAATAGTTTAGCCCCAAAAATAATATAAGAGTGTATAAATAAGCCCATTAAACATCCAAAACAGAATATATAATAGCATGGAACAATCAAAAATTATAGATACGTTGGAGACGTATCAGTGAACATATAGTCAAAATGTCTGGGTATAATAATCACTTGATTCAACTGGGAGTTAATCTTCCGGATGATAGTGTCATTGACTGAATTCTTCAATCACTGCCACCAAGCTACAAGAGCTTGGTGATGAACTATAATATGCAAGGGATGGATAAGACAATTCCCGAGCTCTTCGCAATGCTAAAGGCTGCGGAGGTAGAAATCAAGAAGGAGCATCAAGTGTTGATGGTCAACAAGACCACCAGTTTCAAGAAAAAGGGTAAAGGGAAGAAGAAGGGCAACTTCAAGAAGAACATCAAACAAGTTGCTGCTCAGGAGAAGAAACCCAAGTCTGGACCTAAGCCTGAGACTGAGTGCTTCTACTGCAAACAGGCTGGTCACTGGAAGCAGAACTGCCCCAAGTATTTGGCGGATAAGAAGGATGGCAAGGTGAACAAAGGTATATGTGATATACATGTTATTGATGTGTACCTTACTAATGCTCGCAGTAGCACCTGGGTATTTGATACTGGTTCTGTTGCTAATATTTGCAACTCGAAACAGAGACTACGGATTAAGCGAAGATTGGCTAAGGACGAGGTGTGGATGTGCGTGGGAAATGGTTCCAAAGACGATGTGATCGCGGTCGGCACGCTACGTCTACATCTACCTTCGGGGTTAGTTTTAGATTTGAATAATTGTTATTTGGTGCCAGCGTTAAGCATGAACATTATATCTGGATCTTGTTTGATGCGAGATGGTTATTCATTTAAATCAGAGAATAATGGTTGTTCCATTTATATGAGTAATATCTTTTATAGTGATGCACCCTTGAAGAGTGGTCTATTTTTATTAAATCTTGATAGTAGTGATACACATATTCATAATATTGAAGCCAAAAGATGCAGAGTTGACAATGATAGTGCAACTTATTTGTGGCACTACCGTTTAGGTCATATTGGTGTAAAGCGCATGAAGAAACTCCATACTGATGGACTTTTGGAATCACTTTATTATGAATCACTTGGTACTTGCGAACCATGCCTCATGGGCAAGATGACTAAAATGCCGTTCTCCGGAACAATGGAGCGAGCAATAGATTTGTTGGAGATCATACATACTGATGTATGTGGTCCAATGTATATTGAGGCTCGCGGCGGGTATCGTTATTTTCTCACCTTCATAGATGATTTGAGCAGATATGGGTATATCTACTTAATGAAACATATGTCTGAAACATTTGAAAAGTTCAAAGAATTTCAGAGTGAAGTGGAAAATCATCGTAACAAGAAAATAAAGTTTCTACGATCTGATCGTGGAGGAGAATATTTGAGTTACGAGTTTGGTCTACATTTGAAACAATGCGGAATAGTTTCGCAACTCACGCCACCCGGAACACCACAGCGAAATGGTGTGTGCGAATGTCGTAATCGTACTTTACTAGGTATGGTGCGATCTATGATGTCTCTTACTGATTTACCGCTATCGTTTTGGGGTTATGCTTCAGAGACGGCTGCATTCACGTTAAATAGGGCACCATCGAAATCCGTTGATACGATGCCTTATGAACTGTGGTTTGGCAAGAAACCAAAGTTGTCGCTTCTTAAAGTTTGGGGCTGCGATACTTATGTGAAAAAGCTTCAACCGGATAAGCTCGAACCCAAATCGAAGAAATGTGTCTTCATAGGATACCCAAAGGAAACTGTTGGGTACACCTTCTATCACAGATCCGAAGGCAAGACATTTGTTGCTAAGAATGGGTCCTTTCTAGAGAAGGAGTTTCTCTCGAAATAAGTGAGTGGGAGGAAAGTAGAACTTGATGAGGTAACTGTACCTGCTCCCTTATTGGAAAGTAGTTCATCACAGAAACCGATTTATGTGACACCTACACCAATCAGTGAAGAAGCTAATGATATTGATCATGAAACTTCAGATCAATTTACTACCGAACCTCGTAGGTCAACCAGAGTAAGATCCGCACCAGAGTGGTACGGTAATCCTATTCTGGAGGTCATGTTACTTGACCAAGGCGAACCTACGAACTATGAAGAAGCGATGGTGAGCCCAGATTCCGCAAAATGGCTTGAGGCCATGAAATCTGAGATGGGATCCATGTATGAGAACAAAGTGTGGACTTTGGTTGACTTGCCCGATGGTCGGCAAGCCATAGAGAATAAATGGATCATCAAGAAGAAGACTGAAGCTGACGGTAATGTTACTGTCTGCAAAGCTCGACTTGTTGCGAAAGGTTTTCGACAAGTTCAAGGAGTTGACTACGATGAGACTTTCTCACCTGTAGTGATGCTTAAGTCTGTCCGAATCATGTTAGCAATTGCCGCATTTTATGATTATGAAATTTGGCAAATGGATGTCAAAACTGCATTCCTGAATGGATTTCTGGAAGAAGAGTTGTATATGATGCAACCAGAAGGTTTTGTCGATCCAAAGGGAGCTAACAAAGTGTGCAAGCTCCAGCGATCCATTTATGGACTGGTGCAAGCCTCTCGGAGTTGGAATAAACGTTTTGATAGTGTGATCAAAGCATATGGTTTTATACAGACTTTTGGAGAAGCCTGTATTTACAAGAAAGTGAGTGGGAGCTCTGTAGCATTTCTAATATTATATGTGGATGACATATTGCTAATTGGAAATGATATAGAATTTCTGGATAGCATAAAAGGATACTTGAATAAGAGTTTTTCAATGAAAGACCTTGGTGAAGCTGCTTACATATTGGGCATCAAGATCTATAGAGATAGATCAAGACGCTTAATTGGACTTTCACAAAGCACATACCTTGACAAAGTTTTGAAAAAGTTCAAATGGATCAAGCAAAGAAAGGGTTCTTGCCTGTGTTACAAGGTGTGAAGTTGAGTCAGACTCAATGCCCGACCACTACAGAAGATAGAGATAAAATGAAAAGTGTTCCCTATGCTTCAGACATAGGCTCTATCATGTATGCAATGCTGTGTACCAGACCTGATGTGTGCCTTGCTATTAGCTTAGCAGGGAGGTACCAAAGTAATGCAGGAATGGATCACTGGACAGCGGTCAAGAACATCCTGAAATACCTGAAAAGGACTAAGGATATGTTTCTCGTTTATGGAGGTGACAAAGAGCTCGTCGTAAATGGTTACGTTGATGCAAGCTTTGACACTGATCCAGACGATTCTAAATCGCAAACTGGATACGTGTTTACATTGAACGGTGGAGCTGTCAGTTGGTGGAGTTCTAAACAAAGCGTCGTGGCGGGATCTATGTGTGAAGCGGAGTACATAGCTGCTTCGGAAGCAGCAAATGAAGTAGTCTGGATGAAGGAGTTCATATCCGATCTAGGTGTCATACCTAGTGCATCGGGTCTAATGAAAATCTTTTGTGACAATACTGGTGCAATTGCTTTGGCGAAGGAATCCAGATTTCACAAGAGAACCAAGCACATCAAGAGACGCTTCAATTCCATCCGGGATCAAGTCCAGGTGGGAGACATAGAGATTTGCAAAATACATACGGATCTGAATGTTGCAGACCCGTTGACTAAGCCTCTTCCACGAGCAAAACATGATCAGCACCAAGACTCCATGGGTGTTAGAATCATTACTGTATAATCTAGATTATTGACTCTAGTGCAAGTGGGAGACTGAAGGAAATATGCCCTAGAGGCAATTATTTATTTCCTCATATCATGATAAATGTTAATTATTCATGCTAGAATTGTATTAACCGGAAACATAATACATGTGTGAAGACATAGACAAACATAGTGTCACTAGTATGCCTCTACTTGACTAGCTCGTTAATCAAAGATGGTTGAGTTTCCTAGCCATAGACATGAGTTGTCATTTGATTAACGGGATCACATCATTAGGAGAATGATGTGATTGACTTGACCCATTTCGTTAGCTTAGCACTTGATCGTTTAGTTTACTGCTATTGCTTTATTCATGACTTATACATGTTCCTATGACTATGAGATTATGCAACTCCTGATTACCGGAGGAACACTTTGTGTGCTACCAAACGTCACAACGTAACTGGGTGATTATAAAGGTGCTCTACAGTTGTCTCCAATGGTACTTGTTGAGTTGGCATAGATCGAGATTAGAATTTTTCACTCCGATTGTCGGAGAGGTATCTCTGGGCCCTCTCGATAATGCACATCACTATAAGCCTTGCAAGCAATGTGACTAATGAGCTAGTTGCGGGATGATGCATTACCGAACGAGTAAAGAGACTTGCCGGTAACGAGATTGAGCTAGGTATTGAGATACCGACGATCGAATCTCGGGCAAGTAACATATCGATGACAAAGGGAACAACGTATGTTGTTATGCGGTTTGACCGATAAAGATCTTCGTAGATTATGTAGGAACCAATATGAGCATCCAGGTTCCGCTATTGGTTATTGACCGGAGATGTGTCTCGGTCATGTCTACATAGTTCTCGAACCCGTAGGGTCCGCACGCTTAAAGTTCTGTGATGATCGGTATTATGAGTTTATACGTTTTGATGTACCGAAGATAGTTCGGAGTCCCGGATATGATCACAGACATGACGAGGAGTCTCGAAATGGTCGAGACATAAAGATTGATATATTGGAAGCCCATATTTGGACGTCGGAAGAGTTCCGGGTGAAATCGGGATTTTACCGGAGTGCTGGAGGGGTTACCGGAACCCGCCGGGGGTTAATGGGCCTAGTTGGGCCCTAGTGGAGAGAGAGAGGGGCCGGCCAGGGCAGGCCGCGCGCCCCCTCCCCCTCTGGTCCGAATTGGACTAGGAAGGGGGGGGGCGCCCCCCTTTCCTTCTCCTTTTCCCCCTTCCTTTCCCCCTCCTAGTAGGAGTAGGAAAGAGGGGAGTCCTACTCCTACTGGGAGGAGGACTCCTCCTCCTGGAGCGCCCTACAGGGACCGGCCGGCCTCCCCCCTTGCTCCTTTATATACGGGGGCAGGGGGCACCCTAGAACACACAAGTTGATCATTGATCTCTCCCAGCCGTGTGCGGTGCCCCCCTCCACCATAATCCGCCTCGGTCATATCGTAGCGGTGCTTAGGCGAAGCCCTGCGATGGTAGCTTCATCAACATCGTCGCCATGTCGTCGTGCTGATGAAAATCTCCCTCGAGCTCTACTGGATCGTGAGTTCGCGAGAGGTCACCGAGCTGAACGTGTGCTGAACGCGGAGGTGCCGTACATTCGGTACTGAGGATCGGTCGATCGTGAAGACGTATGACTACATCAACCGCATTCTCATAACGCTTCCGCTTAACGGTCTACGAGGGTACGTGGACGAGACTCTTCCCTCTCGTTGCTATGCATCACCATGATCTTGCGTGTGCGTAGGAATTTTTTTGAAATTACTACGTTCCCCAACAAGAAGAGCATGGTGCAAGTCCTCCTCCCCGGCCAAGAAAATTTGCAGCTACTAATGTCTGCAATATGGCGGTTCTTGAGCGTGTATTCATCTGGGAGAATGCCACGAAGTACTCTCCACCAGAATACTCTTACTTTTGGAATAACATTAAGTTTCATAGGGCTTTCCACATCTGTTTATCATCCTCTGAGGTCCCGATAGCCGTCCCTTCCTCTAGAGCTAGTCACTCTTTCTGAGTCACTAGAGCCTGGTACGCCGTCTTCACAGTGTAGTTGCCCGATCTATCAAATGCCCATGCAGGAAAATCAGGCCCCCTCCCTGCCGAATAGGAATGTTTATAATGGCAGCTGCATCCGAGGCAGCGGAAGTTTCTCGAATCAAATCATGTCGCCACGTCCAATTATCTGAATCAATTAAGTCTGACACCTTCTCCACATGTGTGTTGTGTGGCCTCGCTGATGGAGTCATGGAGATGGTGCCCGGGATCCATTTATCATTCCACACTGATATAGTGGAGCCATCCCCCACTCGAGAAATCAAACCAATCTCAAGAGCCTCTCTCCCCGCTATGATAGCCTTCCATATAGCCGAGGCCGACTTGGGTGCTGTTGCTTGCATGAAGTCTGCATCTGGATAATAGCGACCCTTTAGAACCCTTACACATAGCGAGTTTGGATTTGCCAAAAAACGCCATCCATGTTTACCCAACATAGCCAGGTTAAACTACTGTAGATCCCCGAAGCCCATTCCACCATTACACTTGGGTGTTGCCAGTTCCTTCCAAGACACCCAATGCATCGACTTTTTGTCAAGAGAACTACTCCAAAAATATTTAGCCATAGGAGAAGTTATGCTCTTACAAACCTTCTTGGTCAGCAGAAAGGTACTCATCGAGTAAGTAGGTATAGCTTGTACCACTGTTTTCATCAGGATCTCACGTCCTGCACATGCTAACAGCTTCTCTGACCAACCCTGAATTTTTCCACGAGCTCGTTCACTCATATGATCAAAAGTACCGCTCGTGATACGCCCGACTGCCGTGGGTAAACCCAAATATTTCTCACTAAAGGCCTCCACTTGAATGTTCAGTATCGCCTTCAAAGAATTCCTCACAGTATCAGGAGTGTTAGATGAAAAGAAAATTGAACTCTTGTCATGATTAACACGCTGACCTGAAGCATCTCCATATATTCTGAGAATCTCATTCAATCTTAAGGCGCTTGCTGTTTTTGCACTGATGGAAATCAAGCTGTCATCTGCAAAGAGCAGATGTGTTACCCAAGGTGATCGGTAGCTAACCCGCAAACCTCGGTCAACAGTACCTCCATTGTACCTAGTTTTTTGGTAAAAATAATGGGTACTGAAATGCAGGCAATATAGAGAGCCTTATTCAAACGAAGGCATTCTCCTGACAGTCAGCCAATAGGGTGGTCAAGAGGAAGTCGGGAGTGTCCTCGAGCCAGCTATCAGTCACATTCAATGTGCAAGCATGCTTGGCACATAGATGCGCTGGAACGTTTGCTGGCCCGATTATATGTTGAATTATAAAAAGAGAAAAATCACTAGCAAGCTCTCCAATTTCAACTAAGATAAGGGCCACGATAGAACGAGAACTGTGACGAGTGTTCTAGAGATCAACCATCTCCAGGCAGTCCACCTGCATTATCGCATGCATGTAACCTCGAAGTTTGGCAAAAAGCACGTCATCACGCAGCGCCATTGCCTCGGCGATAAGAGGATCCGTAACACCAATGTAGGGCTTGCACCATGCACCAAACATTCTATTACTTGACCTTGCCACCCTTGAATTGCATACCATTGAATTGAGGTGGGCTCGCCCCTGCTCACAGCCGGCCATGACCGTTTTGATGTTTTCTTCGTCGTTAAAAGCCTCTAAGGCATTCCGTCGAGCAGGTGGTCTGCGCAGAAGCTTTGGAGTTGTAAGGAGCTGTGAGTCAGTGAATGTGAGGAACCACAGAGAAGACAGACATGATTATCATCCGATGGACTCGCCTCGTGCCGCCACAAGAAGGACTGCGTACTCCTCCTTCCCCCTGATGTTTTGCAGAGATAAACAGTGGGAGTGCGGCGGACGTTTGGCGCTGGAGGGGGCTGTGAGTGAGATTTGGAGGGGGGGGGGGACTAATGGCGAGGCGAGAGCTCGATGGGCCGGGCTACGACGCCTTTGTTCGTCTCTCCCGCCGGGGCTCTTTTCCTCTCAGTCCCTGTGATCGAACCGAATAGCACAAAGGCAAGATCAGGTCCTCCCAGCCCTCAGATGACATGACAAAGAGCTCCTAGGCCGTTGGATTCCCATGCTCCCATGACACAGCTGCTGGACCGTTGGATCATGGATCTGATCCAAAGGTGGACATTGGAGCCTCAACCTCGAGACCTGGGCTAAATTTCAGAACTATTCGAAGGGTTTTCTGCAATTTTCACGAGCCTCCATGTACCAAAAGAAAATTTGGAGTGTATAAATCAAGCCAAAATACTTTTTCTCAGAGCATCGACAACCGGACCCCCTATACCAGCCCCAAACGTTCGGATGGGCTGTCCGGTTAGTGTCCGGACAGAAAAACATCACCCAACCGGCCTCCTTATAGCCGGCCCAAATCCGGGACAGATATGGGTACACCCGGACGTGCCTGCCACGTCGGACTGAACGCTAGGGCCCACACCAATTCGCTCATATCTGCCTCCCCTCTCCTTGCCCGAGCAGCCATCTCCTGTTCTATGTCCGCCCTCCTCCGCACAACCATCACCGAACTTCCGCCGCTATCGGTACTTTGTCGCCATCTCCAACTCAGGTCTTCGCGCCCGGATGCCCCAACGCACACCCGTGCCGACCAGGCCGCCATCGGACAAGGTTGTCGCCACCGGACACCGCTCAGATACGTCAAACTCCCCCATATGTTCACCCCACTCTCTAGGGTGTTCGATGAAAACAGGCAGAGAAAGGGAATGGTTTTTTTATCTACCACCACTGATTGATGCCTCCGTTCCAAAAAAAAACTGCGGAAAAAAGGCAAACGATAGGCGCCAGTCAACCGACCCGATTTTCGGTCGGTCACCATGTGTGCGTCCGGCCGTTTGATTAAGAGCGTTATCTTCATTCCCCTCCAACTCTCACACGTATAGGACGAAAAAAGGAAAAGTTCGACAAACACCCCATCACCTAGCACATCTCATCGGAGGGAAAAAGCAGCTGCTCGCATCGGCGACGACTGCCGCCCGCGTCGCAGCACCGCTCAAAGGAAAAAAAAAAGCATCCACATGATTATCGTCTCCATCTCTTTTTGTTGCTTCCTCATCAGAGGTTGCAGCACCAGCGACCGCAGTTTCGCAGCAATCGTGTGGCCGACTGTAGCACTTTGTCACCTACTGGTCGCCAACCTTCAACTCCGGCCGCCACCAATCGCAACACCCGTCGTCTCCGATTGTAGCTCCTGCCGCAGACATGTATTTGAAAAAAATGTAGGCATCCCAACATACATTTGAAAAGCAAGCCTACTCCCATCATGTATGAGAAAAAGTAGGCATTCCAGCATATATTTTAAAAAATGTTAATTATGTATTTGAAAAATATTTAACATGTATAACAAAAGGTTTCCAATGTCCACGAAAAATGAACAACATGCATCAGAAAAATGTTGACATCAAAATATATACTTGAAAAAAAGTTAATCATGTATTTTGAAAATATTAAATGTGTATAAAAAATGTCTCTAATGTATACAAAGCATGTACAATGTGTATGAAAAATGTAGACATTGAACCATATATTTGTAAATAATGTATTTAAGAAATGTTAAACGTGTATAAAAGTGTTCCTTATGTGTAAGAAAATTCTCAATGTGTATGAAAAAAGTAGACATGAAAGCATATATTCTAAAAAACTAATAATCATGTATTTTGAAAATTTTAAACATGTAAAAAATGCTTTTGAGATGTATACGAATAATTTACAATGTTTATGAAAAATAGACATCAAAACTTATATTAAAAATGTATTTAGATATTTTAAACATGTATAGGCAATGTCCCTTATGTGTACTAAAAAGGTACACCATGTGTTAGAAAAATACGCATGAGTTGAAAAAAATGAAAAATGAAAAAAATATAAAAATAAAAGTAAAATAAATAAAAACCAAGAAGATCTTGAAGATTTTTTTTGAGAACTATTCTTCTCAAAAAGGAAAAGAAAATATGTATTTTCACAAGAAGAACATAGTTGCTTCCGCGAGCTATACTTCTTGAAAAGGAAGAAAAATCTGAGCTTATGTTTTTTTCTCATGATAACACAGATTTGCTTCCACGAGAAGCATAATTATGTTTGTTTTTGTTTCCATAAGAAACACATATTTGCTTTCGTGAGAAGCACAACTGTGCTCTCAAAAAAAATTAATGCTTCCATGAGAAGCATGTGTTTGATTATCATGAAAGCACATATTTGCTTCCGCGAGAGGTACAGTTAGTTTATAAAAAGAAGTAACAAAAAAGTTTAAAATCACAACTGCGCTTTTGGTCTTTGTTTTTATTTTTCCTGTTTTCCTTTTTTTTGTTTTTCTGGTATTCATTTTTGTTTATTTTTAGTTTTTTGTGAAGTAAAAGTTCGTTGAAACCTATTAGCATGGGATCTCGATGCAAGACTTAAGGAAAAAAATATTTTAAATAAACAAATCTATAAAATGGAAAACTCTTCTGTTACGACAAAACAACGCACATGCAACGTGTCACTTGTCAGCAGCGTTTGAGAAGCCGGAGGATGAACTTTAACCTGATTTCGGCGAAAGGCGCAGCTGGCCCAGGCAAACCAGGATCACAGCCCACTAGCTTGCGCCCTGCTGGGCCCAGACAGGCAGCCCACGAACTAAACTGACTCGAGAGGGGGAGCCTGCGGACGAACCAAACCCCTTCCCGGTCGCCGCCGCTCGTCGCCGCCGCCACTTGTCCAGGAGGGTACCCAGGCGACCCGCGTCGCCACTCGCCCAGGAAGTGTTGCTGCTCGTCCAGGAGGGTTGCCGCCCGCCCATCCGGCCTCCCGCTTCCCGCCTCCGCACGGTATCCCCCCTCAGCCCCTCTGACCTTTCCCAAATCCTAATTCCCTCTTGCACTGCTTGATGCCTTGCCGACTTGAATGATTTTTTCTTTCAATAGACTAGTTCAAATGTTCAACATTATTGATGGTTAGCTCCTGTAGTGTATAGAGTTTATTAGTTCAATGTAGAAAGCCTTTTCGTAAAAAATAATAATTTTAATTTTAGTAATCTTTGTTCCTGTGAGAGGAACTTGACTTTTGGTATGCCTTAAAACTGGGGTAATCTTTGGGGGTGATTTTTTGCCCTTAGTTTTTGGCCTGGGGTGTCAGCAAACCGTTGATCGCACCGATGGAGTCCGACGGCGAGCAGGAGGCGGCGGCCACGCCGACGCTGGGAGCCTCCGCGGGGGCGCCGTCGGCAGGACGGCTGAAGGGCTGCCCGGAGCTCTCGCTGGAGGGCGACATGCGAGAGATGGCCAAGACGGCCGTCTGGAGCGTCAGCTCCAGCAAGCCCGGCAATGGCGTTGCCTCCCTACGCGATGACAGCCTCGACACCTACTGGCAGTGAGCGCCCTCTTCCCCCGCATCGAAATCTCTCCCTCTTTGTTTCTCAGGGAATCACTGTATCTGTTTTGGGCGTTTGTCAGGTCGGACGGTGCGCAACCGCACCTGGTCAACATCCAGTTCCAGAAGAAGGTGCAGCTGCAGCTTGTTGTGCTGTACGTGGATTTTAAGCTGGACGAGAGCTACACGCCGAGCAAGATCTCCATCCGGGCCGGCGACGGCTTGCACAATCTCAAGGTGACCCCCTCCGGCTACTCCGCGATATATCGTTTCGAGAATGTTCAGGGCCTTGTGAACATAGCAGCGAGGTGCCCAGTGATAGATAGCACACATGTATCTCTGAAGTCTAAGTCATGATCTGTGCTCGATGGTGAGAGAGAGCACTTGGATAAAATTGTTGCTTGAGAATAAAAGTAATCTTGGCGCACTAAAAGTTTGCAATTCAATAAAGTTCATTGTATTGAAACAAAATTATTTATAGCAGCAAACAGGAAAACAACAGGATATTGTGGGGAAAATCAGGCTAGCAGCAAGTTGTCATGAAAGAACAAAAGCACCATTTCAGCTCAGACACTGTTTACCTTAAGATATGTATGTGTGCATTCACTAGTTGTGGTTCAGTTTAGAACTCAAATATGCATGCCTAAACGGCTGTGGTCAGTGGCCACTAAAATTTTATGTTTTTCAGAGCTTCATAGAGCATTCTAATTCATGACCTTTATATACCTGAGCAGCACTAGCTTTCCTGCTATGTCCAAACTGCTCAGCAACTGTGAAAAAAGATAAGCGATATCGGCCTTTCAGCTGGTGGTTTCACTGCTACATTTGCTATTTTTTCTCTTTTGTTTATTTTTGGCAGTCAGTATGTGGATTGTTGCCACAGCATTGGCACATCACAGTTTTGTGTGTCATGGTGCACCTTTCACTATATCATTTGGCATGCTTGCCGGCGACTTGCCAACCACAAAAGGTAGTGTCGTGTTCCCACAAACATACTTGTCTTGCTGAACCTAATGTCCTTCAGTTTTTGGAATGCACCAAATTTTATTGCCCATAACAAACCAGGTTTCCATATTTTACAGGCATGTTTTCCAACCAATGTACATTTTTGTTTACAAATTTTGACAGCTAATTAACTAGTTTACTTTGTAAATTTAATTGAACTATATAAGAAATAAAGCGGATTTTGCACGCCTGGGTGGGGGGGGGGGGGCACTATATTTGAGATATGTTTTGCCCACTTCAAAATGCACTATGTTTTTAAAAACAAATCATGCATGTCCATCAGGTTCTAACATGTCCAAATGAAAGTTTTGGTACGAAAACATGACTACATGTGTCCCGAGTAAAAATAAAAAATTGGTGCAGCTTGAATAGTCTGATGTCTTATAGGATTATTATACACTACCTTATTGTTGCACCATATTCTGACGTATCATAGGATTGCATTTACAGTAATATTCTGCAATGATTTTGCATTGCGTGTAGTTGTCCATTGGACACTCAAGTGATCCTTGGAAATTCAAATTTACAGTGCCAGTATTATTATATTGATCTCAAATGATGAACCATTATATCTACCATGCTTCCAGGAAATTAAAACGGTGGAACTTTCAAAGCCAGTAGGATGGGTTCATATATCATTATCTGGCACTGATCCCCGGTATGAATTTTGTAACTTAAACCCTATGATGCCTTTATTTTCCTTCCTCTAGCATTGACATGTCAGAAAGTAGCTGACAGTACCATCTGATGACATTATATGCATTTCTCGTTTTGGAATTTCCATGATGATAAAATTCTGTTTTGACATGTTGGATGTCACAAATTTTCAGCACACTGCCTGTGCAGGCCACTGCTTGCATAATTTTCCTTAGGCTTTGACAAACTTAGATACTCTGACGAAGTGTCAAGTATATCAGACACTGCAGCTAACTCATTTCAGTCAGATAATAGAGGTCCCATTAGCTTGCCATGAGGCATATAATTTGGCCACTGAGTATGCTCTAGAAATATACAAGGTTTTCAGAACTAATTTATGAGTGACACTATTTGGACCCCACTGCTTATGTGTACGGCCTTTGCAGGCGGTCGCATACTTTAATTCTCTTTCTTGGCATGTTAGAGTACGTTTTTTCTTTCAGCAGCCCCGTTTGATTGGGGTGAACAGTGAGGCATCCTCTCATGAATAATACCATGTTTCGCACAGAATAATTGAACTCATTCGAGAAGTACTCTCCACCATGATCAGTCGAAGCTTATTTGATTTTCTTTTCAAGTTAATTTTCAGCTTCAGCCTTATAAATTTTAGAGTAGTGTAGAGTGTCATCTTTAGTAGTAGCAAACTAGCAAAATATAAGTTGAGTGCCACAGAAAATATATTGTTGGATTCTTGTTTGAAAGAAGTTTCTCATGATACTATTTTTAAGGTACCTATATGTTTTGCTAGTTAAATCTAAGGTTAAAATTCGATCCAAAATAGGAGGGACTAATAAACCTGGACAGAGAAAGTACTGTGTAAGCTCTACAATAATTGATTGAGGGGTATGTGTACATCGATGCAAGGCCAGAGTCAGCCCTCTTGTTTTTCTAAAAAAAGGAAAACACTACAAGCAAACTATTGGTCAAAATTGTATCTTGAAATTCCTGTAGGAGTATCTAAAATGTCACTTATACTAGTACTAATGCATGAATATCTAAAATGTCAGCCCTCTATTACTAATTAATATATATCGCACATCTCCATCTCCTGCATCAGATACCGTGAGTGTTAAATGATGGAGATCCGTTCTTTTGGTTTTCATGCAAATCCTTCAGCCTGGCTATATACTAATTATTTGTGATGATCAGAGTTTGTTGCACGATTGCAATGCATCCGCTGCAGATACCCCTGCATTAATCCGCCGCCCAAACGATCTCCGTACGTCAATATATAATGGTCTTGCAATCGGCAGCCACAGCAACAAAAAACATAACATGGAGATCACCGCTTCCACCCTTTTGCTGCTTATCGCTGGTGTGCTGGTCCATGCCCTGCCTACGATCTGCACGACGGTAGGTGGCCTCAGCCTCCCACTGGTCGCCAACCACGACGAGGGCACGTACCGTGTGACAATGACGGTGTCGTGGTCCACGAGCTTCCACCACCGTCCATCCCTGACGCCCCCCTTGGAGTACATGTACGGCGTGGCCATAGGCGTCAGCACGGGCCACGGCAAAGGGGCTTACTTCCTCGTGCTGGACACGGCCAGCAGCCTGACGTGGATGCGATGCGTGCACTGCTTGCCGGAGCTCCGGCAACGAGGCCCGGTGTTCGACCCTAGCCACTCGAGCAGCTACCAACCTCTCCATCCAATGAGCTCCCTATGCCAACCGCCCAACCCCGTCCACCCCGCCGGCGACAAGTGCTCCTTCCACCTCCCAGAGGAGGCACACGGCTATGTTGGGCGTCGAGACCATCATGCTGGGTAATCCGACTTTGCCTATCCACAACATCGCCTTCGGGTGCGCGCAGGCTACCGAGGGGTTCGACACCAAAGGCACGTTTGCAGGCACACCGGGCATGGGCAGGCTGCCTACCTCCCTCATCATGCAGGCAGATCAAGGATCGTGTCGCCTGACGCTTCTCCTACTATCTGATTGGCCAAGGTCACGACCAGCGCCGACACGGCTTCATCAGCTTCGGCGCCGACATCCCAGAGCCCCCGCCTCTGGACCACCATCACATCAAGATCCTTCCTACGCCTCAACACCTTCCACACGGCGTCGCCGACTCGGCCTACTACGTGAAGCTTCTTGGCATAAGCCTTAATGGGTCCCCGATCCGGGGCATCCAACAGACTATGTTTGAGCGGCAGCGCGACGGGTCAGGAGGGTGCTTTGTGGACGCCGGCACACAGATCACCCATCTGGTGCCGGCGGCGTACACTCCCGCGGAGGAAGCGGTGGCCCGTGTGCTGCAGCAGTGGGGGTACAAGCGCGTGCGCGACCGCGACTTCCACCTGTGTTTCCGGGAGGAGCCCGGGATCTGGTTGCGCATCCCGAGGTTGACGCTCGACTTTGAGGGCCCGCCTACTCGGCACGGGGAGCCCACGCGCGCGCACCTGGAGATCGGCTCCCGGCACCTCTTCTTAAAGGTTGACAACGAGCAGTTGTTGTGCTTTGGCATATACCCCACGACCACGGGCCACCCGACGGTCATCGGCGCCATGCAGCAGGTGGATACGCGATTCATCTTTGACCTCAGGGCCAACACCATCACCATCCACCCGGAGAGCTGTGAAGCCGACACCGAGCCCACCCTGTCCGAGTGGTGACGAGGCTTGTACCATTCATTAGCTGCTCGTCAATCATTAGTCACTCATGTTTAAGATCATTGTGCGCCATCCTTAACTGAGTGGCAAATCAGAATATATAATAAACCATGAATATTCATGCATAGTGTCCTCCCTTTTTTAGTTGAGTTGTAGATTCAACCTAGACTTGGTTCATATCTGCAAAAAAGGTAACCACATCATTAAGTTAGTTAGGATCCGAAAATAACTCTGGTGTTGGGAACCTCTTGTACATGGGCCGCCCCCTTCGACCAGCAGATTCAACGTAGACTTGTTCATACCATGCTTCCAGGAAATTAAACCGGTGGACCTTTCAAAGCCAGTAGGATGGGTTCATATTTCATTATCTGGCAGTGATCCCCGGCATGGATTTTGTAAATTAAACCATATGGTATGATACGTTTATTTTCCTTCTATTAGCAATTGAAATTCAGAAGGTAGCTCACACTACCATCTGATGACATAATATGCATTTATCGTTTGGTAATTTCCATGATGAAAAAGTTCCATTTCGACATGTTGGACGTCTCGAATTCTCAGCACACTGCCTGTGCAGGCCACTGATTGAATAATTTTCCTTTGACTTTGACAAACTTAGATACTCTGTTGATGGTGTTAAACAAAAAGATACTCTGTCGATGTGTCAAGTATATCGGACGCTGCAGCTAACTCATTTCAGTCTAATAATAATATCCCATTCATGAGCTTGCTATGAGGCATATAATTTGCCCATGAGTATACTCTAGAAATACACGAGGTTTTCAGAACTAATTTATGAGTGGCACTATTTGGATCCCACTGCTTAAGCGTATGGCCTTTGCAGTACATTATAATTCTCTTTCTTGGCATGTTTGTGCAGAGAAACATTCATTCATGCATTTATGCTCCAAATCGCGGTGTTGGCCAATCACCTGAATGGGAGGGACACTCATGTCCGACAGATTAAGATATACGGGCCAAGACTGTAAGTTGGATACTGTACAAGCAGCCAACCAACCATCTGTTTGCATTCCGTAACACGAGAATGTATGGTCAATTATTTCTATGTTTTCCTTGAGGAGTAAGGTTAAATCCAAGCACCGCCAGTTTAGATATAAAAATAGTACTTAGATATTGTATGTGCGAATAACAGACAGTTTATACACACTAATGACCCTGATTTAAGTAGTGACTTAGGTCTCGTGGTTTTTACTCAGGCCCTGTTTGTTACCTTGTGTTTCAGGAACCCCGTTCCTCACCAGCATTTCCACTTCATTTCCAGGGAATGCATAATGTACTCTAGCGTCAGGTGAGATTCCCCGAACCCTCGCCGCCTCACTGGGGAGGGATCATCCTCGGTCAAGGTGACCTTGATTGTGGCCTGCACGCTTCAGTACGAACGCCGACATGAATTAAGTAGCCGCTGAAGTATTCTGCCTATGTTAGTGTGGATCGAGTTGCCGCTGAAGCATCATGCACATCTACCATGTAGTTGATCTTGTATCCCATTCCATCTACCATCTATTATTGGTACATCCTTTTCATCCATGTAATATACACCCTCCATTCCCTTATACAAAGCCACTTTGTCTTTCGTGTCAAACTTTGATTTATAATTTTGGTCAACAAAATGTGAATTATATGTCGTAAAAAATAAATCATCGATAAGTTCTTTGAGATGTGCATCCAATGACATACTTCTTTGTGACATATACCTCACTTTTTGTCGGTAATATTAATGGTCAAAATTAGATATAAAAACATGAAGTTGCCTTGGATAAGAATGGAGGGAGTAACATTTGTTTTGCAATGGATGGGAATGTTCTCCCAGTACTATATGTTTATCTCATATGTTTATCTCTCCCTACAGCACCCGCCTTACTAATGCGTGGGAGGCATTAGTACGTTTTTTCCGTTCCATTCAGCAACCCCGTTGATTGGGATAAACAAGGTGGCACTCTCTCATAAATAATATCATGTTTCACACATAATAAGCTAAACTCGTACGAGAGGTATTCCCCACCATGATCAGACTGAACTTTTGATTTTCTTTTCAAGTCAACTTCAAGTTCCGCCTTATAAATTTTAAAGTGGTGTAGAGTGTGCCATCTTTACTATTTAGCAAACTAGCAAAATATAAGTTGAGAGCCACAAAAATATATTACAACTTTTACAGTAGTTGGCATTTTTTGGAGCCGTTCGTTTGTCTCGATCTAACGACGCATACATACGTAGTACTCGAAAGTACGCGGATGAAAATACTCGAAAGTACTATTAGTCTAGGGGCATTTTAGTCCTAGGAAATATATGACAAGGTGGGGCCCTCTCGTCCAATGCAAAACCGCCGCCCCTCTCCTCCAATGCAAAACCGCCGCCCCTCTCGTCCAATGCAAAGCCGCCGCCGTGCTCCTTCCCCTCTTCCATCACCATTGCAACCGCGGCCATCTCCTAGCCTTCTCCTCCTTCTCGCGGCCGCAACTTTGCTCTTCTCATCTTCCACATCCACCCCCCTCTTCCATCCACGCAAAATCCTCGATGGAGCAGCAGATCGAGCACATCGGCGGCGGCGAGAACGCCGACTTCATGGAGATCGCCGGCGGCGAGAACGCCGACTTCAGGGAGATCGCCGGCGGCGACCAGGTCAAGATGGCCAGGTTGACGGAGATCCGTTCTTGGTTTCACAACATATTGCAGATGAACTGGACGACAATGGCCACTTTGAAGCAAATGACGAGGAGGGAGAGGGCAAAGCTTCCCCCCCCACCCGCACAACCGATGCACAAGGTCGAGATCCTCCTCTGGGCGATGGAGCAGGCCGATTCGTCCAGCCCGTGGACCAGGCGTAGGTGGTGGGCGTTCAGATCCAGGGTAGAGCATCCACTGGATCAGGAACCCACGGTGCACGAGGTGCCGTTGCAGATTGTGGAGCCTCCAACCGAGTCGGAGATGACTCAGAAGCGCAAGAGGAGGAGGACAGTGGTCGCGACATCGCTTCCCTGCCGTTCTCCACGCTTCCCTCGCCGCTCTCCTCGTCTGAACGGCGGCCGTAGCTATGTTTAGGGTAAGATTGCTGAATTTCATTCATCATTACTTCCCACTTGCTTAATTTGATTCTCTGCAATATGTTCTTGCTACCTGTGTACTTGAATCCGTAGCCTCTGGATGGCAGCTTAGTTTGATCGACGAGGCTGTAATGAGTCTAGGCATATAGCATTGCTATGTTTACTTGCTACGTTTTGATGTGCTGGAGTGGTATCCATGATAGGAAATTTTGTCTGTCACCTCAAGAGTTGTGTTCAAATTACGTGATGCAATCTGTGTAAATTGAACTTGCAATATTTTGGCTGCAAGAAGTGCCTCTAGAAAAGTTCAGTACACAGTTTAGAGTGATAGACTCTGGGTTGACACTGAAATATTTCAATACTGCAAGTTTAGTAGATAGTTGTAGGCATTGAAATATTTCAGTACTGACAGGTTCACACTGAAATATTTGAGTAGTGCAATTGCAGTACACACGGGTACACACTGAAAAATTTCAGTAGTGCAATGCAATTTCAGTACACACGGGTAGACACTGAATATTTCAGTACTGCAGTTTCAGTACACGCACGCAACCCCAGAAATATTTTGGTGTAGCAGTTTCTGTACACGCGCGTAGCCACTGAAATATTTCGGTGGTGCTGTTTCAGTACAAGCACGTAGCCTCTGAAATATTTCGGTGGTGCACTTTCAGTACACGCACGTACCCACTGAAATATTTCAGTGGTTCACTTTCAGTACACGCACGTACGAAATGAAATATTTCAGTGGTGTTGTTTCAGTACACGCATGTAGCAACTGAAATATTTCAGTGGTGTTGTTTCAGTACACACACGTAGCCACTGAAATATTTCAGTAATGCACTTTCAGTACAGAGATGTAGACACTGAAATATTTCAGTAGTGCCCTGTCGGTGATCTTGCATCCAAATATTTAGGGCTTCCTAATGATTCAGCAAAAAAATAGACATAAGCAGTGAAATAATTTTTGTAGGGATGTTGGCTTACTCATGTTGCCGTGCTGTACAACCTTTTGCTTCACTTCCTGTAAGTGCTTCTTGCATGTGCTATGGCCTACATGCTGTTTACTCTCATCACAGCAGTGATTTTGCATCTTGCAAAGGTCTTATTAATTCAACATTGACTTCTATGAACTTTGTATTCAAATTCGTATCCTCCTACAGTTGTTGTGACAGATTTCCTTGGCATCTTCAAATTACCGTACTGTCATTTTTCCAATACCAACTGTATTCAATCTGAAACTTTCAGTTACTTATATGCTACAGGTGGAATCATGGATAGGTTGCTGAAGATGCTGCGCCTCACAATAAAAGTCCCTTGCTCAACCTCAACATCACAAGCTTTTTTGCATTTCTAGTTGTCTCACTATTTCATGTGATGTATTTGAATACCAGAAGTTGTTATGCATTACAAGTTCAATATGATAATTGTAGTACCTGCAGTCTGTGTGTTATCTGTTTTGTATGTGTGGGATCAAAATCTAATACGGTTCTCCTATTTTCATGGCCTTGATGCTAAGTTAAGTACATGCTGGTTAGAGTGATCGGAGCGAAGGGTGGCGCTGGTGGGAAATATTTTAGGGTTTTATCGTCGTGATAACCCTAGAAAATTAATAAAAACGTCGAAAATCAATGGAACTAGTCATGGATGCTTCTCATGTTGGTACAAGGGTGAAGAAAGAATACAGGTCCATTTGAAGCAAGTCGAGAAAAACCCATCCTTCTCATGTTGATACAGGTCCATTGGAAACCTAGCTTTGTTTGTGCAAGAGATCATGTGTGCCAAATTTTGGGTGATTTGGAGGTGGTCGAAAAAATCACCGCATTCCGGAGGGACCATTTGGTCTAACTTAAGCCATTTTTTGAACAAAGGTGGTTTTTTCCACCACCTCCAAATCACCCAATTTCTCTATGACACGGTGACCTACATGTGCCAAAAATGTCCATGAAAGAAAATTTGGAAAAAATATATTTTACAATGCCCCCCTGAGGTATAGGCCGATGTTTTGATCAGTCAGTCTAGAGGGTAGTATAAATTCAAAAAAATTCAAAACAAAATATAAAACCATGGAAACCTAGCTTTGTTTGTGCAA
Source organism: Triticum aestivum (assembly GCF_018294505.1). Classification (NCBI taxonomy): domain Eukaryota; kingdom Viridiplantae; phylum Streptophyta; class Magnoliopsida; order Poales; family Poaceae; genus Triticum; species Triticum aestivum. Next base: position 471,422,047 of record NC_057811.1, read on the forward strand.
GAGATCATGTGTGCCAAAATTGAGGTGATTTGGAGGTGGTCGAAAAAATCACCGCATTCCGGAGGGACCATTTGGTCACTTAAGCCATTTTTTGAACAAAGGTGATTTTTTCCACCACCTCCAAATCACCCAATTTCCCTATGACACGGTGACCCACATGTGCCAAAAATGTCCATGAAAGAAAATTTGGAAAAAATATATTTTACAATGCCCCCTTGAGGTATAGACCGATGTTTTGATCAGTCAGTCTAGATGGCAGTATAAATTCAAAAAAATTCAAAAAAATATAAAACCTTGGAAACCTCGCTTTGTTTGTGCAAGAGATCATGTCTGACAAAATTGAGGTGATTTGGAGGTGGTCGAAAAAATCACCGCATTCCGGAGGGACCATTTGGAGGTGGTCGAAAAAACCCGTCCTTCCACACGGACCCTTACCTCCTACCCGAACGGCCACCGGTGAAGGAGGTGAATTTTTGGACATGTTAAGAATAATTTTTCCTTGTTGTGGGCATGGCCACCCAAGTGGATCGACAACGTGCTCTTCTCGCGTCACCTCCGAGAAGTATTTTACGCATTTAATCGTATTAGAAAATCCATACAAATGCCGACAACCTTACCAAACTAGTCATGCTTCCTTCTCATGTTTTGAATCAAAGAAGTAGAATTTTTTTGGGTCCATTTACATCATGTCCGGCAAGTTTGTTTGTACGTGTTCTCCGTGTGTGTGAATGACATGTGGGATCCACATGTAAAAACCCCATACGCAAAAAAGAGGCCCAACCAAAGTGCCCGACGGAGTTTCGAACCTAGGGCATTAGTTTGTGATGGGGAGGGTGTTACCACTGGGCTGATGATGCATTTTCATACAAATTACGTGCCCTCATATTTAAGAAATTCATTTACCATACCTATCATGTGTAACCACTGCTGGTGTCCACGTGTCAGCAGTTTGAAGGGCGGCGCGGGGGCATAGCGCACGCGAGGTGCATGGCGCGGGGCAAACCCCACGCGTCCACACTATGGAAGGCCCTGGTAGGTGAGACAAATCACCCCCCTCGACCCCTCGGCAACTCCAAGAGGCAGCCGCATTCATTTTCTTCCCCAATTCGGGTAGAAAACCCTCGTCCTCTCCCACTCCAGCCATACCACCTCGTCCTCTCCCAAACCCTCCTGGCTTCCTCAGCAATCCACTCCTCCTCCTCGTCTCGTTGACCGCCGATGAAGCACGGCCGTGAAGATGCAGCCGACGAGCCGGAGGCAACCATCGGTGGAGAGCAGTCTGCTGCCGTGGGTGCCGCCGCGGTTGCAGCGGCTGAGTCCGCCGTAGCGGCGACGGCTGGCGGTGCAGCAACTGCTGTGCCTCCTCCCGCTGCCATCCCAGCCGTCAAGCTACCAGTCGGAGAGCATGTGCACGAGAAGGTGGGGGAAGATCTGGACGAGGAGACGGCGAGGCTCCATGAGAGAATCGAGGAGGAGTTCTACGGGGGGGGGGGCACTGTGGACGAGATAGAGTTCGAGATGGCTGTGGATCCCAGGAAGGGCAGCGACTTCGACGAGGATGTCATCGACGAGCTGTCGGAGGTACTACTCTGGTTTTTTGAGATTTATTTTTCCTTCATGTACTCTGTTTTTTCATGGCATTGGGGTTTTTCTTGTTAAGTACATGAGAATCAAATTCATATGGGCGTGCTAGTTGAAAGGATCTAGCATAGATTTTCTTGCATAATGAATGGTGGTTTTTGAATCTGAATCATTTTCTTAAAGTATTGATGAGGTATTTCTACTCATGTACTGGCCCCTCCATAATGTTTGCGTACATGTAGGATTGTAGGGATCTAGCATAGATTTTCTTGTTGGATGGTGATTTTAGAATCTGATTCATTTTCTGTTCGAATAGACAGAAGAAAAAAACCACTAGTATAGCTAAAACTCCATCAAGCAGGCAGATGATGCATTTGCAATATAATGGCAATTTACTGAATTGACACAGAGTTGCCATACTGATCTCTTAAACACCACCCGTCGACTCATGTCCTTCTTAACTATCATATGATGCATCTACATTCAGTTTTAATTGGTAAGAATCCTGTTCTGACCACTTGATTATTTCTTTGACACCATTTCCTGTTTTGGCAATTGGTCTGCCTTGTTGCATGAGGACAGAACCAATACCTTGACCTGATGCATCTGTTTAAAAAGTAAATGGTAGGGTCAAATAAGGCAAAGCCATAACAAGAGCAGTGACCAGACAATTCTTCAATGTTGTGAAGGCCTCAATTTGAGCATCTGACCACTGGAATGAATCTTTTTTAGACAACATGCCCTAAATACTCAACTTGTATTTGTAAAACTAGAATTCAATTTCTGAATCTTTTTTAGACCACTGGAATGAATCTTTTTTAGCATATATTTGTAAAACTAGAATTCAATTTCTGATTCCAATAAATAGACAAAAAACACTTTGTTTTGCATGACAACATTTCCTGTTCCAAGTTAGTTGCTCCAAAGTATTTTCCTCACCGGTATCATCAGAGTCACAAGATAAGGGATAAAGATAGTAGCCCATAGCTCCTTTGTAACTACCGACGACTAGACAGTTGGATTTAACCCTAACTAATTGCATATACCAATTGATGAGAGGCGTCGTAGCAAGGCATTGCATTCCACTGTGATAAAGCTTGGTCTATTTTGACATTTTGATTATGTCGTAAATCTAGTATCGACGCATCACTTGACGAGCACACTGACATCAGTTTAATGTCAAGTTAGTCGTACGAAATGACAAAACAATCTCTCTCTCTCTCTCTCAGATAGATGAAATCGAGCTGTATGGGCTGTAGCGTAGTTCTGCATTATGCGTTGACTTGTCAGTGTGCTCTTGGCATTTTCGTCCATACTAACAATGTTGGAGAATTAGTATTGCTGCTCTCAGAAAGAATAATGGTTTCTTGATTCCAGTAGATAGAAGAAACCCCCGAAGCCTTTTTTCTGATTCCAATCAGAATTACACCTGTAACAATTATCAAGTATCATTAAACCAAGCCACATTATGAATTCTTTCATGTGTTAATTATGTACTTCTTGTGCACTAATCTATCAATGCAACTATTCCACCGTCCATATTTATGCATGTCAAATTATTTGGGTCAATTATGTATGTGCATATACGCCTTATTTCAAGCAAATAGATAGTTGTCATGTTACACGTCTGTACTTTTCATACATTCTAATTAAGAGCAATGTAGCAGAATAGATTAACTGAGTTCTTCTTTGTGTACTAATTCACAGGAGGATGACGATGATGTGGGGTATGACATGGACAGCAGGCACAGCAAGAGCCGCTACATCATGAGGCAGCTGATTGCTGGAAAATTCAAGTACCGTTTCTATGGAAAGCTTGGCTGCCCCTTCTGTGGCAAGGCGATCAAGGGCGGCATAGATGGCTTGATGCAGCATGCCGTCTCCACTGGCAACTCCTACAGTAGGAAGCAAAAGGCCAGTACTCTGGCAAAACATGCGGCCTACGGGCGCTTCCTCAAGATTGTCAAAGTCAATGAGCCCTACTACATCCCGCCGCGCCGCCGCTGAACAAGGGAGACAAGTGATGTGCTGCTAGACTGCTGCTGCTGCCCCAGGACCGTCGTGTCCTTTTATGTTATCGGTATTCGCTGGTCGACTCTAAAACTTATGGTCTATGGTGTGTAAGAACTTATGTCCTATGGTCTATGGTGGGTGTGAACTTATGGTGTGCGGTCTGCCGTTTAACTAAGTGTTTGCTGCTAATCTGCTTAAGTGTGGTCTAAGTTGTTATTAGTACTATTTTGCTGATGCATGTTAGGTATTGTACAATGGTAGATGCTAAGGGTGATGCTTAGAAAAATAAACCGAGTTTTTCTGAAGCACCATTGCCTATTCCTACAGGACAGACGCCTAGTTAAGCGTCTACCCTGTACAAATAAGCACCGGTGCTTAAGAAAAGCCTGGTTTATCTCTCTAAACACCTCGCCTAATCACCTTGCATTGTACAAGGCCATAGCAACTCAAGTATCGTACGGTGGTCTATGTTATGTTTGCTGTGTTATTCTTCCGTTCTAGAATCGTACGGTGATGCATGCTAGGAACTCTACTACAATGACTATGGTAGTTATAGCTTGGCATGATTATGTTCAGTTTATAACTCAGGATGTTCCAGCCATATCTATGACCAGTTACAACTGAACTATGCATTAGTTTTTGCCAAAAGTAAAGCATGCAAATGATTGCCAATTCTACCTATTGCCATTTGAAGCTTTGTACTGAGGATGCATTAGTTATTGCAATAAGTAGAGGATGCTCATGTTTCCCAGAAGTGCCTGTTTCCACTTTCTGGTAAGAACTGAACATGTATCAAATTATGCTAAAAGTAGACCATGAGCATGAACATGTATCAATTGCTGCTTCCTATTTGTGTTTGAATGGGCTCAACATATCTTGTGATGGTTTAGGGTCTCTGCGTGACCGTGATGATAACTCAAGATGTTCCAGCCATATCTATGACCAGTTATAACTCAACTATGCATTAGTTCTTGCCAAAAGTAAAGCATGCAAATGATTGCCAATACAACCGTATTGCCCGTTCAATTTTTGTACTGAGGATGCATTACTTATAGCAGTAAGTAGAGGATGTTCATGATTGCCAAAAGTACATATATCCACTTTATGATAAGAACTGAACATGTATGAAATGATGCTAAAAGTAGAGCATGAGCAAGATCATATATCAATTGATGCTACCTATTTAAGTTTGAATGGGCTCAACATTTGTTTGGCTATGGTCTTGCTGTCAAATTTAAGTGGATCATTTAACATATGATCCACTTATGAGTTTAAGCACACAACCTATTTGGTCATGCATAAAATAAGCGCAGTTTAACAAGGGTATCCAATTGCTTAACCACGTGAAGTTGTGCAAACCCTATGAGGGTTCAACTACTAAGAGAGCGGCCGACAACGATTAAAAAAAGCTACGATCAGGAAATACCTTCTCTCGGAGACGTCGGCATCGAGTTGATGGCCGCGTATAGTGCATGGCAAACTAGAAGTGCCCATATAGCGCGGTAGACGGCGTCAAGGATATACGACGGGTTCACGCGAGGACGGGGCGGCGAGAAGAACACTGATGTCCGACCCCTCACGGCGGTGGGCGGTGGCCGGCAACTCCTGTAATCCGTGTGAGCCCGGGTCTCCGATCTGATCTTGCAGCGGTCGTGGGAGATGCAGATGGCACGACCGGGTGGTTAGAATGAGGCGCTGTAATCGCGAGATTTCAATAATATCACAATGATATCCCAAAAGATCTAGAAAATATTGTCCTTGTTTTTTTAGTATTAACAATGGTTTCTTCGTGGCACATATGCCTGAAAAACGCCATACGTGACAAAACTTGCAATACATGTTGAAAATGGTCGACATTGTACTAATGAACGAAAAAATCACGCATGTGACGAAACTTCCAAAATTTGTTGAAGATGGTTGATTTGGAGATGTTCTACAATTTCACTGCAATATTACATATTTATTTTATAATTAAAATTCAATGATGCAAGGTTTTACATGTTTTTCAATTGTTTTCAAACTTAAACTTTTTACACATGTCCAAGAAAGGCAATGTGACAAGGTTTTACATGTTTTTCATTGTTATCAAACTTAAACTTGTCACATAAGACACGTGTACCTAAAAAAAGGAAGTGTTATTTTAGTATAAGTCAAAATGTCTCATAGGCAAAAAAAATATTTCATAGAAAAAAAAGCCCACCTACCTAACATGATATTTCACACACCACAGCCCGCATACGATTACAAACCCAGTGATATGGGCCAGGATGCAGGCCCGTGGTGGGACTAAACTCAGACGCATGCGCACCTAGCAGTGCACAGAGCGCGGTTGCCACGACGGACTGCAACTGCGCCCCACCACAACTACCCCCACGTCCTAGACGAACTGCCTCCCCCACGTCCCCATCCCAGGCGTGAAAAAGCCCCAAATCGACTACATCACTGCCTCATTCCGAGAACCTCCATTGCCGCTTCCATCTCTTCTGCAAACAACCCACAAACATCTCTCTTCGAAGCCTGCAGTCACAGGAGGAGGGCAATGGCGGAGGAAGCGCCTGCCAAGCGTCATTGTGGCCAGACGTCCCACCAGAGCGGCAACCTCGGCGTCGTTCACGTTCTCGGTCAGAAGCGCGAGTACACCGTAACCCTCACAGGGGTTGAGCTCCACGACAAGGAGACGCTGGAGGTCGTCTGCACCAGGGAACCAGACAAGGCCGACGAGATGATCTCAAGGATCAGGAGGAGCGCCTGCGGCTTGTACCCCCACATCATGGGCGTTGATGTGGAGTTTACCAAAGATGATGAACCTCCGCAGATGGCAGCAGTTCTGCAGATCAGCGTGGAAGGTCTCTGCCTCGTGTACCACATTGCTGCGGCCACAAAATGGTGAAGTATCCTACTCATTCACCCTCTTCCATTCATCAATACTGCTCCCTCAAAATTTCATTAGACTAGTTTCATACTAGATGTACTAGTGTAGTTTGTGAAAATGGATGCACTAGTGCAGTTCCTCAAAGTAGATGCACTAGAATATATTTTGACCCTGATGCACTTAGTATCTGAAACTGTTGCACAAGATTAATTTGTGAGGTTGATGTACCAGTGTAGTTTCTCATCTTGATTCATTAGTGTAGTTTCTGAACTTCATGTAGTGAAGTAGTTTCTGAACTTGGTCTGGTGTTATTTTCACCACCAAAAAAACTTAAGAACTTGGTGAAGCAGAGGTATATGTTATTTTATTCAAAATAATAAAACTAAACTGGCACTAAGAAAGCAAATAGATCATTGACTCAACTATATATTCCGAAAAGAAAAATAACATGGTGTACTTGATTTTAATTTCAGAACTTTGTGTACTAGTTTCTGAACTACATTCATCCATGACTTATACTGTATAAGCATCTACTCCATGTATTATTCACTTGTAAACCGTAAAAACAGAAGATTAAATCTTGAAAAATAAACACTAGTACTCCATGTATTCATCACTTGTCTCTCCCCTAGCAGGCCAAAGCGCCTCAAAGAGCTCCTACAGGAGGAGAAGTTGTTCACCTTTGCCGGTTTCAGCATTAAAAATGACAGGGACAAGCTGAAGTTGTCTGGTTTGGAGATAAACCCCAACAAGCACATCGACATTCAGCGGAACTGGAGAGTTCCATACAACGGAAAACCGTACGACTCCTTGGCTGATGTTGCAGCCAGCGTCATCCACCCATTCTACAGAAAGATGAAGAAGAAGATCGATAGGGAGGCAGACCATAAACTGTGGGGGGACAGCCCACTGCCAAATTACCTCATCGAGTACGCAGCAATAGATGCGTACGCCACCTACAAGTCGTGGAAGATAATCGACAACATCAAAAGAGGTCTGGAAATTTCAAAAGAGCAGGAAGCGGACCCCTACAACCACTGCCACTATGCGGGATGAGGAGACATCAAAGTCTGCCTTCGTGTTGCTTGAGCTTGTGCTTGTCCTTTATCTTGTTGTTTGAAATTTGTAGTTTGCTTTTCTTGGGTTAAACCAGCTTGTTTATGTCATGTGTGTCAGAGTTGAACCAGTTTGTTTATGTCCTGTTTGTCAGGGTTGAACAAGTTTGCTTATGTCATCAAGTACATAGTTTGCTTATCTCGTTAAATAAGTTTGCTAGCTTCCTATTTGTTTATCCATCAAAACAAATATTCAAGTAAATTGTGAATGGAACTTTGTGGCTGCTCTTCAATACTCCCTACGTAAACTAATATAAGAGCGTTTAGATCACTATTTTAGTAATCTAAACGCTCTTACATTAGTTTACAGAGGGAGTACTAGTTATCAATGGAACTAATCACAGAAGGTTGTGCCATGTGTAGTTTTGGTTCAGAATTGTATGGAAAAGTAAACAATTACTACAATTAGAACTAAACTCCATTAACCGAACCTACGAAAAAAGGTCCCCCAACCCCCCAGCTTTATACTATAAACCAACAGCATCGAGCATCCAACAACAAGTCAAGATAGATTCAAGTTCAAGGAAGTCTCCAATAACCGCTGGGGCAACAACAAAACAAGCCCCAAACATAACAAGTTCATTTCACAGCGATACATGGCCCATTTACTGAACCTAGATATATATAGATAGGTACGGTAATACACGGCAAGTACTCGGAAACAAGAGCTATCATACCAAGTTCATTTCACATCGAAACATGGCCCAGCCGGTTCTAAATGAGGTTAATGGTGATCATCATCCTCAAGTCACGGCGACGGGTGTTCGCAACAGTGAGTAGGATGCCCTGACCTACCCAAAGATTCTTGCCATGAAGGAACTTCCTCCACCCCGCCCGGTTGAAGACAGTGCGACTGTCCGTGTCCACTACGTAGGCACAGGTGGTGATGGAGCCCGTTCTGGTAAGGCGTAGTCCAGCAGTCATGCCTTCTTCATGCGGCTCGATGCCACAGCTAACAGATAACCTCTTAGGTAATTTCTGAAAATAGTTGATATGATATATGAGCATGTCACGTGCAATTATCAGCAAATCATGCACTTGAAGACACATATATCATTGGATTCAACACTGAGCATATATATCATCACATCACTACACTAGACGCTAATCATCAAATTACTACAGTAATTAAGCATATCATTATTTACTACGTACACTAACCATATCATCGCATATTACTACACTACATAAGGATATATCGCATTACTACAACACATGCATACCATAAAAAATTCTGCACTAAATGAATTCTACACATGGCATATCATCACAGTACTACAACATGCATATCATATCAACTAGTACACTTATTAAGCATGCATATCATGTAATTACCACAGTAAGTAACATACCATGAGATGCTGTTTAACATTCGTCCTTGTGAGGCGGGTCACGAATGGCATCCCGACGTAGTCTTCACGTAGCGGAAGCATGTCCCAGAGGTTGCACGTTTCATCGCCGCTCAGCCTCAGTCTTTGGGCATAGAGTGCTTCATCAAGTGGGTTCTCATCATCATCTGAATCCTCACCATCGTCCTCCTCATGAACTTCATCCTCACTATCGAAAATCAAATTCAGATAGATAACAGAAATCCTGGGCCTTTCTCCTCTGAAGGAGAAGCTGATCAATTCACCCCCACTAAGACGCAAGCGGGCGATGAAACGATCCCATTCATCTCCTCCAATCTGGGTTATCGTTCGCCCCTTATCGACCTGCATAGTGTACGGCCCCCCGAGAGCGTCGAAGGTCACGGTGTCTCCGACGAGCTCATTGAATGCCAATCTCACATTGCATGGGACGATCTGTGCAAGATAAAAACAAATAACAAACACAATGCATTAGTGGAAATAGCAATAAAAAACAAAATTAATGAACTGTCAGAAGGTTCATATAAATTGTTACCGCTGCAAAAACAAAAGTAGGCTGGAAGTAGATGCCGAACAGCGTGGCAGTACAAAGGCTGGTCCGGCACCGTGACTTGCACCGTCGACACGGTGCTTCCTCCATTCTACACAGAACATGTTGAACTCTAAGTTGAATTGTACGCTACCATAGTACAATACAAAGATCATACATATAATAAATCATAGTGATAACCTAAAATGCAATGCCTATTAAATCTGTTTACTATCATCTACCTAAAAAGCAATGCCAATGACAATGGCAATGCCAGTATCATCTACCTAATAAATCCCAATCAGATCCAATCCAATGTCAGTACTACATACTATAGTGAAGAACGGATGAATTATTTTGATTTATTTTTTCACACATAGGGCCTCATTTTGATTTGCACAGGGCCTCTCTTTTCCCTGGTACGGCTCAGATCCTACACTACGACATCCATCAATCTATCAAAGAACCATGATATCCATCAACAAATCATCTACCGCATGTATCAAATAAAATTTCTGGATCAGATCCACGCCCGGAGGGAGACGCATGCGGTTTGGGAAGGGAAGAAGATTCGCGAGGGGGATGAGGGGAGATCTCACCTACTTGCCGGAGTTGGCGGCGGCCGCGTAGATCCGGCGGCGAAGAGAGGCGGTGTCGGGAGCTGGCGGCGGCCGCGCTTGTCGAGAAGGGGACGAAGAAGTTGAAAATGATGTGGAGTACTAGGTGCACTTAGCCAAATGTGGTACATGTGGTGGCGCATTTGTGTGGATGACAAGGGGACCCCACGTGTCGGTACCCATAGAAAAAATTGCATTTCCAACTGCCTCACGGGGATTCGAACCAGGGCCATGCGGGTGTGTGGTAAAGGGTCTAACCAGTTCGGCTGATGCAGTGTGTTCGGCTGAACCAATTTGCCTCTCCTTAAGACATTTATCCAGACACAGACACATGAAAAAAACCATGCACCGAGGCAGTGCTCCATGTGTGGCATAAGTGGTCCTGTGAAGCTGCAACTAGGACCAATGTTGATATATGTTGTTATTAGCTAGGGTACCAACACTATATAATGGCTTATGTGATCCTTGCTAGTAAAAAAACCATTATCCATGTTGGCCCAAGTGGCACGTTTGAGTGCAATGTGTCAATATTGGTGCATTTGGCCCTTATGGCATCCGTGAGTCCAAAGAGACCATGATTAGTGAAAACACATGAAGATTGCTACATGACGGGCCATTGGCGTGTCTTGGTATGCACTGTGCGTGCAATGTGACTACGAAAAGTTGTTGCATGTCAAGACGTAGTTTATCGGTGCATGTGGATCCTATAGGCTTATTTGTTCCTTGTTTGTGGGCATGGTGCGTGTTGGCCCAAGTGACATGTGTCAGTGCATTATGACATCTATTGGTGCATCTGGCCCTTATACCAATTATTTGTGCAAAGATATCAAGATTGATACATGTCGATCCATTGTCGCATCTTGGAGTGGAATGTGACTAGAAGAATTGGTGAATGATTTGGACCCCTTATGGCATGTATCAATCTAATGAGACCAATGTTGTTGCATGTTGGTCAAGATGGTATCGACACGTGCAGTGTGAATATTACTGGTACATGTCCGTCGTTATAGCTCTGTGTGTCGAAGGAGAACAAGTTTGGTGCATGCTCTTGTGTGCCAAGATGTTATGTGGGAACAAAAAAACTGTCAATAGTTCATTTCTGTGGGCCCGGAAACAATGAGAATTATTTCTGGAGTACCTATTTGTAAATTTTGCACAGTTCTAGCTGGGTGCTGATGTGGAATGTGTTTTTCCCGCGGTGCACTTACAAACTGGACTCACTTGTCACAAATCATGTCAACCCACCCAAAATGGCGGATTAGACCTAGCTGCAACAAATTACCCCAATATGTGTTCTTTTGTGCAACAAACCTGTAAAGTAGGTGTTCTATGCAAAAGTAACACCAAAAGTAGGTAATTTGTGCAATTTCCTCGCTAAACCACAGGTCAAAAATAAAAATATACAAATTCATGACAAAAATTAAATGAAAGCGGTTGGGGCGTGCACGAGCGCACGACGCCACGCGTCTAGCCTCGGTAACTCCAAACGTCCACCCCCACACGCCAAATAAAGGCCGCCTCCCCCACCCCCGTCTCCCCCACCCCCACCCCTGCTGCTTTTCTTCCCCAAATCAGCAAAAACCCTCTCCTCTCACCTCGAACCAACCTCCTACGAGCCAGCAACCACCTCCCTTGCCCTTCGTCATCGGAAGATGAAGGCCGGCCGTGAAGACGCGGCGGTGGAGAAGGACGCAGCGGTAGAAGCAGTGGAGAAGCCTGTTGTGGTCATTGCCGCCGCGGTTGGCGCGGCCGAGGGCGCCGTCGCGGCGACGGGAGGTGGTGCACCATCTGCTGTGACTGCTCTGTCCGCCGTTGCAGCGGTCGAGCCTGCGGTCGGCGAGCAGGTGGAGGAGGAGGTGGCGGTGGATCTGGAGGTGCAGAGGCTCAAGCAGAAGCGCGAGCAGTACGAGTTCATCGACAAGAGCTACGAGGAGGCCTACCTCGACGCTCAGGAAGTGCAGGATGAGGCCGTCGAGTTCGACGAGGAGGTCGACGACGAGCTCTCGGAGGTACTACTCTGTTCTGTTCTTTTCTCCTACTCTGTTTTTTGGGTTTTCTCCCTTGTGGTTTTCTCCTGAATTGCATGCAGCACGGATTAGATTTCGTCCAGATAGGTTATGTTTCTTGATCTCTCCCTTAGGGTTAGGATTAGTACTAGTTGTTTCGTACATTTGGAAGGAAACCCCTTCAATCTGAAACCTGGCATGGAACAGTAGTCATGTAGGCCTAAAATCCCCCTGTGCGTGCAACAGTAGTCATAATCAGTTCTGCTGTAGAAAACGGTGTATTTGTTAGGCATCACCTCTTTGATTCGTACGATTTCCAAAACGCAGGATAGGGAAAACGTGGGATTAGAGTGGCATGTCATCTTGAATCCTACAGGATTGTATGAGTGTTTGATTGTGCATACTAAAAACGTAGGATTCTTTCAGACAGGTTTGAGTGGATGGAAAATTTCCTACAAATTTGTTTATTTAATGACAGTCAATAAGAGGATCAATGATTAATATCTAGAACATGAAAAGTTGACATGCAACAGTAAATATTTATCAACATTGCTTGAGCTTCTATAAATGGTAACTTTTAAAACATGTACTCTGGAAACAACTTTGAATATTTGCTGTTGGATGAAGCCAATCCAACGGTGGACAGATGGGAAATCCCAGCATTTTTGGCCATTCGATATCTTATTTACTACAAAAGAAAAATTCCAAGCATGCGTACTATATAGAATATTCCATTTGTAAGCTCAAGCACAATGCTACCTATGCACAAACAACCTCATAGCACTATGTTTCTCCATTGTTCTAGAATCTTGGATACTTTAACAGCGCAAACTCTTTTCTTCTAAATGAATTGCTAATGCTTTGAACTTTGTGAATCTGAATGCATAATATGCACAAACATTATCACTTTATTAAAGAAAACACACAAAAAATCCAATGCTACAGTAGCATAGCAATGTAAGTGGACCTGAAATAATTGACATTAACTGTTGCTTTCATGCCCAATGCACGTGTGCCTCGCTAGTACCAACAAGAGTATCAATGATGAGAGTTTAAATCAGTACAACCCCTGTTACAACTATGCTCTGTTCCTCAATTGTGCAACCCATTATCTGGTTTTGCTATTCATGAAACTATGCTCCGTTCTTCAATAGTGGCAACCCATTATCTGGTTTTGGTATGCATGAAACTGGGCCACATCATCGAGTCATGCATCTGGTCAGTACTGATGCATGCAGTAACAATTTACGGCCACTGCCTGCCATTAACAACAAACATGGATTAGTTCTTCTCTTGCACAAATCAATCCATGAAACTATGCCACATCAGTAATCATGCATGCCAAGTCCATGCAACAGTACATTTCTAGCAACAAGATTTTCTATTGCATTCTTACTATATAGAATTTTCCATTACTAAGCGTAATCATAATGCTCCATATGCACAAAGCTGATACCACATTTTCTCCTTTCTTATAGAATCTTTCTTACCTTAACAGTGCAAACTTTTTCTATCTGCTTCATGATTTCCATATAATGAAGTGGACTATGCATCTTATTTTCAATCTGATTACCAAATCTGTTGAGACCTAGTAAACAGTACATTTATTTAGTTGTCAGAAAAACTGGTTTATTTGATGAAAATCATGAAGCCATACAGCTATATTGTGAAGACATTTTCTGATTGCAGTCAGTAATTCATTGCAGAGTTTCTTATGTACGCACCCTATGTAATTATTAGCAACAAGGATGAGTAATTAAAGCCATAATTTCTTATGTTCGCAACCGATGTACCTCAATCCAAAATTTCTCTTTTTTATACATAATTCATGACCTCATTCATATGTTTTGTTGTCTTCAAAATATCAAGTGAGGGCAATCTTTTGTTTGTTGATGCGGTAGTTTTACTTTGTAGTATGTACTCATCTAGTTTGAATATCATTAAATTAGATATTGTCTGGTATCTCTTTATGATAAAACCAGATCATACAACATATTGTTGCAAGAAATGGCAAGAAATGATCCTGTTTTTGGAATTATCTATTTTCAGTATGAACTAAAATATGTGCTTGAATGCAGTAAAGTGATTTGTTCATACCGTAAAACCTGAACACTTTAGTTAATTGTCAACTTAGATTGTACAAATAGGAGTACTTTAGAGGGGAGAACAGCTACGCATGCAAAGCAAAGAAAAAAGAACAAGAAAGATAACAAATAATACATAAACATATATTGCAATACATGAGGTACATGTTGTGTGAATCATCTGATTGATCATATTTTTGTATTCCTACTTTAGGAATGTACTTGATACTCTTATGAAATGCTACATTTCTGTATTCCTAATCTGACATAGCTGTCGATCAACTAACACACAGGAAGATGACGAAGACGTGGATGATAGTAAGGAGAGCAGGGACAGCAAGAGCCGCTACGTCCTCAGGAGGCTGCGGAATGGGGAAATCCCATACCGCAGCGGATACAACAGGCTCTACGGCAACATAGCCTGCCCCTTCTGCTGCGCGATTATCAAGAGCGACTACGACAGCCTGATCATGCATGGCACCTATATCGGCCGTGGTAATGGGAGGAACCGCAAGCCCCACGTCCGGGCTAAACATGCCGCTTTTGGTGCCTTCCTCAGGAAGTACGCGAAGGGGCATCTGCCATTCTACCTCCCGAGGCCTCCTCGTCCGGCCAAGATGCCGAGGATCTGATGCGCTGCTTGGTTGTTACTGCTGGCCCACCCTAGTTAAGACTGTTTTTATGTTATGGTTGTCGTGTGATACTTCTGCCCCACCGTACTGCTTGAACTTATGCGCCGGTTTATCTTTTGGGTTCTGACTGTTTAACATGCTATGTTTAAGTGTTTGGTAGTACATTGCTCATTTCTGGTAATGGCCAACTTCCAATGCTACGTGCTTAGGTACATGCTAACAATAATAAACATGGTTTTCTGAAGCAGCAGTGCCAATTTGTACATGATAGGCGCCTAATTAAGCGTCTACCCTGTTCTAATAAGCGTCGTTGCTTCATTAAACTATTGTTTATCTTGTTAGCACCTACCCTAAGTGCATTGCGGTCAACCTTGCCTAATACCTCCACTATGGTGATATATGGTACATATATGTTATGACTCTAACTGAAGATGCTAATGCTATATCTTGCACTGAATTTGGTATGTTTAGAAATAATGACATTCAAGTTATTTCTATGGACAGTTAAACCATTATAAATGAGCTTGTATTAATAGCTGCCAAAAGTAGAGCACACAAATGTTTGCCAGGAGTACATACTGCCATTTGAAGCAAAACAAATGAGCATGCATTAGTAATTGCCAGAAATGTAGCATGCACATGATTGCCAAAAGTACCTATTGCCACTTTTTGACATGCACTTAGGTTGTACTATAAGATATTGCCAAAAGTACATCATGCAAATGATTGGCAGAATGACCTATTGGCAGTTCAACCAAAAGAACTGAGCATGCATCCCTAATTGCCAAAATTACATAATGTTCGTGATTGCCAAAAGTATGTACTGCGACAGCAGAGATTGCTATATTGTGGTATGTTATCATACCCTACTTTTTACGGTCTTAGCTGGTGTTAGCAAGCCATCTTTCACCGCTCGTCGATGCACGTTTGATAAAGTTCAATCACCAAATCGTAAATGACAAATGTATCATAAGTAGTGCTAACTACAGTGCTACCCAGTACGTACCTAAACTACCATTTGGTTAACTTGAATGGGCTCGATATAGCTTGTGATGGCTTGCGTGATCGTCTTGACATCGAAGAAGCCACTTGTTTAGCAATGGTCTTGCTATCAAATTTCACTCTGAGCTCTTCCATAGTTTTTGTTTTTTTAGCTTGCACTTCATCGACAAGCTTCCTCGGGCGTCCACGTCCTCTCGCTTTTTGGGGAGCTCGGGGTGTCGGGATCCTTTGGGGAGCTCGACGTGTCTGACATCTTGCACTCAACAGTACCGATAATTTCTTGGACATCGTCTTCTGAACCCATAGGTTGCGATGCAACGTGGGCTTCATACGTCTCCGCCTGTAAAGCAGACATGAGTGCATTCGGTAGCGTCATGACACATATGAATAAAATAAAATATTCGTGCTTTTTCGCTAACCGTTATGGGGTACTTGTATGTTTCCATGCGAAGACTGTTGCAATCTGAACGCAGCAAGCTTGAAACTATTTTCCAGCTAAATATATCTATCTGTGACTACATTTGATAAGCGACACATATGTCAGCACAGCGTTCAGTCATAAGATATTCTACAAGAAAATATAGTGTTTGGCTCACCTGCTCCACTTTGTCGGTAAATACTTCACGTTCCATGTCAACATGTACTTCAGTGTGAAAAACGCACATGAATGCCTGCAGTGTTTAGTTTAGGTTTTAGTAAACTTGGACGTGTCGGCAAGGAATAATTTAGGAGGTCGTACGTACCCGTCATTCTGTTGCGGTATGTCGTCATAGCGTACTACTTCCCAGTCGGTAAATTTGATGGGCTTAGCTGGTGTTACCAAGCCATCCTTCACCGCTTCGTCCATGCAGGCCTGAATCGCCTCCACCTAGCATAATACGAGTATTACGAAGGGTTACGGTGATTTGGGAGTTCATGTGCCATGCGACAGTAAAGAGGCAGCAAGATAAAGCTTACAAGAGCAGTTTCCTTGGACTCGTCAAATTGATTTTTCAAGGAGTTTAGGATTTGAATCTCTTCTTTGTCGAAATTGAACACCATTGCCATCCAGTGGTTATCATTCACATTCAACGGGATGTGGACCTGCCGTAAAGTCAAAGAGGACTCATTCCACGGAATAATGTATATAAGGTAACAATTATGGTTCGGGGGACCCCTGAAATATTTCATCTACACTATCTATTACGATATATGAAAGTGAGGAAAACGGTACCTTCCGGCGTCCTACAAATTTATTTGCAATACGCTGAACCCACGAGCTTCCATGGCCCTTTGGAATAACCCCTTTTGTTTGTAAAAGCTTTCTGGTTTCATTGGGGGATATGACTGAGGTAGTATCAGTCTCAACTCCGCTGATGTGAGCATACGCCATAATAACCTGCCAAATTTGTAATCATATAATGATGTGCCAACAGTTCAAATAGTTGATGTACAATGGAGTACAAGGGGCTTACATCACCACAGATGTATTTTTTATCGTAAATTGGCTTCAGTTGTTCCGCTCTTAGGGGAATGTCTCCGATTTGAACGACTTCAACATGGCTGTGTGTTCCCCGGATGAAAATGGCTGCCTCTTTGTCCTCAACGGTGAGCACGTAATCATTATCAAACAGAGGCTTCAACGGTGTTATTCGAGGATCGTCCTTGTTTGGCAGGACGTGTCTGGCACTTGGTGTTGGAGTCGAAGTACGTGGCGTGGATGCGTCGAACTTAGGAGTCGCCATGAAGGGATCACTGCACACATTGACTTGTTCCCACAACAACAAAAATGGTCAATTATAATTAGTTTGGTAATACTACTTATGTGGTGGGCCATAATTATTACCTCGATGCCTGCTTTCTGTGACTCGGATTGTCGGCTGACTTTAGTTTGGTTTTTTAATTCCTGTAACAACTATAACAATAATGAATATGGAGGAACATATTCATAACAATAAAAAATGCACAACATGACATACCTTCACTTCCCTCCTTAAGTCCTTAATTTCATCCTCGAGCAGCGAGAGCCTAGGATTACTGCCAGATTTACTCTTAA
This sequence comes from Triticum aestivum, assembly GCF_018294505.1. Taxonomy (NCBI): domain Eukaryota; kingdom Viridiplantae; phylum Streptophyta; class Magnoliopsida; order Poales; family Poaceae; genus Triticum; species Triticum aestivum. Next base: position 471,439,900 of record NC_057811.1, read on the forward strand.
TGTCGATTAACTCTTCACTCAGCATGAGGAATTTCGCATCAAATCTATGCTGAAATTCCATTAACTGTCTGCCTATCTTCTTTTCTTGTTCAGCACAACGTGCATTCAGGGCTGCAACTATCATTTCCACCTGTGCAAACGAAATAACACCCCGTTCAGAAGAAAGCAAAATGAATGAGTTTCGATGCGACCTTTTACTGATCTTGGAAAATGAAAATTGTCTTTGTTGGGCTTACTTGGTGGCTACTCACATTTTGACCTTGTGATTGTGCTCGAGATGAATCTCCTTCATCCACAAGTACAATTTTTTTGCTTCCTGGATCCTTTCTATTGTTGGCCTCTCGTTGTCGAGCACAAATTTCCATCACAACCTTTGAATCAGGTACAATGAATCAGTAGTAGCAAATAAATAACCGGATATATACATGGGTCAAATCTAGAAACACACCAGTCCTTTATGAAGACCTCCTGAGGTGTAAGCTTCTGCTCTTATTACGCACGTGCATTCGTCCCATCGTGCGACCAATGGTGGGGGTATAGGAGTATACATCAATTTGCCGGAACGCAGGTGCTCCCAGTACCAAATCTTCACAATAAATTACTTCGTCAATATAGAGAGATATAGAAAAGAAAAACAATTGTACAATGTTAACTAGTGATGTTGCACTAACCTGAAGCAGAGGTAGATTTCCCTGTAGAGATACTTGATCAAGAGAGTTAAATTTGTGTATGGACCTGAACAAGTGTTTCATTGTGAAACATCCCCAGTTCAATTCTCGAAGGCTTTTAATATCCGCAACAAGTTTAAGGTATTTCGCGTCGACATAAGATTGTGTTGTTGGTGCTAAAACTGTGCCAATAGCGAATAGAACGAACCGCGCCAGGAAATCATTGTCCGGAGTTTTGGAACTTAAGATCTCTGTCTCAAGGTCAGCCAGATCAATGCTCCCATTTTTTTGAAATGTGTTAAACAAATTTGGATCCGGTGCGCTTTCCAGCTTTTTATCGATATCCTCCCCTTCTATCGCAAGGCCAAATATATGGTGCACGTCTTCTGCGGTGATAGGAATGGGTGTTTTACCTATGGTAATGGACGATGTCTCACTATTGAAGCTCTTTGCTAGTCTTATCAACATAATGCGCCGGAGTTTAAATTCACGAATCATGTTTAGACACCCAAGACCGGTATCGCTTATGATTTTCTCTATGTGTTTTGATGACAACAATTTCATGACTTTGGCGAGCCTTGACGGTGAGCACACTAACTTCATATGGCCGTGTTTCCTCAAGATTTCCTGCAAAAGTGGCAATAGATTTTATCGAGTATGAAAGAAGGGTCTGCAAGTACAGTTTTCAAACGAAATGTCAACTACGTACCTCATCGGTCATTTCGGAGACGTGTTTTTCTCCATTAGCAACACTTTTAACAGTAGTTTCCATTTTACTGGCACCTATGGAACAGAAGCAAAACCGGTTCAATTTATTTGACCTTCACGTTGAGAAATGTGTAACAAAAATAAAATCTTATACGCAGGCACGGATGAGTTTATTAAATAATATGAACTACATGTAACGTTAAGCACACTACAGATTTTGGTCATGCATAACATTGGGACAGTTCAACTAGGGTTTTGGGATTGCATAAACATACGACGTGTTATTTCATGAAAGAGATACCCTTGTTGTGGTATTACCTCTTCGGACGTTCGTGTAGTGTGCCAAGATTGATTACAAGATAGTTATTAATGAGAGCTATGATCAGGTAATCTTGACGACTGGAATAACTTGTGGGAAACCTATTAGGGCTTTACTAGTAGACGTGAGTGTCTGAGAAAGATTAAAAAGAGCTATGATCACGTAACCTTCTGTCGTCGGCGGTGGCGGCCCAATGCTCCATGCGGATAGTGCGTCCCACACTAGATGTCGATGTGTGGCGCTCGATGGCAGCAATAGGAGCAGCGGCGCGTTGACGCGCGTAGTAGGCGGCGACAACACCACTCCCGTCTGACCCCTCAGGCGACGTTGGCGGTGCGCGGCGGGCGGCGGCTACAATCTGATCTTGCAGCGGTCGTGGGAGGTGGTAGGGGACCTGGATGCTGCGGGTGGTTACGAGGGAGGAGCTGTAATCGTGGGATTTCGGGAGATCTGGGCGGCGTGAGTTATGGGAGGTTGAAACATTAGCATGTAATTGGCCAAAACAAATGTAATGTTCCGAAGAAAAAACAAATGTGCCGTCGAGAAAGGAATGCATTTTTTAAGTGGTAAAATATGTTGTTTGTTCTGAAAATGCCCGGAAATTGGCCGTACGTGACTAAACTTGCAACTTCGCTGAAAATGGTTGAAATTTGAAAGTACCCCAATAATTACCATGGCTTGCAACCCTGCAAAGTTGGGTTGATTTCAGGTAGGTCAACAAACCAGCATGTGATTTCGGAGGTGCCAGTCAAGGCCGCAAGGGCGTGTTTGGGGGCACCCCCATGTTTAGTAGATCATCTACAATACAAAATGATGTGTACTAATTCCCATGGAATCCCATGACCAAAACAAGCTGCCATGCGAAATGCTTCTAAGTTTAGACTAAGATTTACACATGAAAAAACTTTCAAACTTAGATGAAAATGGTTCAAACTTGGCATATGTATCCCTAACATGCCCATGGATTGTAACGTTACAAACTTGGCGGTCATTTAATATAGGTCAATAAACCAACATGTGCTTTCGGAGGGTACAAGTATAGCCCGGAAGGGCCCGTCTCGGGCCACCTCCTTCAATACACCATGTACATAGGATTCCAAGTTATTTTGATGCCATCCCATGAACCAAATCAAGCATGCATGCACAGTGCGTTCAAGGTTACACATGATTTTCATGATTTTTTCACCTCCCAGACGGTCTACCCGTAGACAACCATCGAAAGTGGTAGGACATGATGCCTTCAAGCTTTATTGCCTAAGGTTAGACCTAATTGACACCATACCAAGTGCGAACATTGGTTGAAACTGGATTCCATCCATGGAGTCCATGCAGTACACGCACTGCCTCCGTCGAGAACCTTCCTGCTTACACTGTCGAATGTACAAACCAAGTAGATCATGCTTCATGTGGAATGAACCCAAGTTATGACATGCAATGGAAAATTTTACATTACAGGCTTCCAGGACAACATCAAAATGTGTTTCAGCAAAATTTGCAAGTTTTGGCAATTGCGGCCACTTTTCGAGCATTTATGACCGAAAAATGGAAGAAAATGGAAAATCTAGTAGAAACTTACAACCATTGTGCATGCATGCTTCATTTGGTCATGGGAGGCCATGAAATATATTTGACAAAATATAAAGATGGTGTGAACATGGAGGTTCCCCGACACAAGCCCTTCCGGCCGAGCCTGGCGCCCTTTGAGAGCAGATGCTATAGTACTATCCTGACCTGTATGAAATCGACCCAACTTTTTTGGGGTGACTATTGAAGGCCATGTTTGAACCATTTTTTGTAAAGTTTGCAATATGATTCACGTGTGGCCAGTTTTCGAGTACTTTCGGCCGAAAAAATTACCGTACATGCAAAATTTTGTGTAAACTGAATAGCATTTTTGCATGCTTGCTTGATTTTGTCATGAGATGTACTTTAAAAGCTTGGGAGAATTTCACAAATTTCATGTTGTACTTTCATGAGATATCTAGACCCACGCGTGGTCCAGCACGCGGGATAGGCTGGCCTGTGAAAGCCCATCTAATCTGGCCCATCGCGTGGGCGCACCAGGGCAAAGCAGACGGTGGTGGGAGTTTAGTCCCACCTCGCCGAGTGAGAGGGAGACGCACCAGCTTATATACCCGGTTGTGCCTCCCCACTCAAGCTCCTCTCATATGCAGGCAGTACTTTGCCTAATGTTTCATGCTCTTTGCCCAGTTGGCCCCACCAGCAGAAGAGTAATCTGCACCCCAGGCCTGTATCCTGGCCCATAAACTGTTGGGTTCGTAGTCGTATACAGGCCGTGGTGTATGAAAACTCCTGCCTCTGGTATGGTAGGTGTGCATTTTTTTTGCATTCATATTGAAATTAGTCAACAAAATTTAACACATGCTCACTGACTTACCTAGCTTTGTTTGTGCAAGAGATCATGTGTGCCAAAATTTGGGTGATTTGGAGGTGGTCGAAAAAATCACTGCATTTCGAAGGGACCATTTTGTCTAACTTAAGCCATTTTTTGAACAAAGCTGATTTTTTTCACCACCTCCAAATCACCCAAATTTTCTATGACACGGTGACCCACATGTGTCAAACATGTCTATGAAAGAAAATTTGGAAAAAATATATTTTACAATGCCCCCTTGAGGTATAGACCGATGTTATGACCAGTCAGTCTAAAGGGCAGTATAAATTCAAAAAAATTCAGAAAATATAAAACCTTGGAAACCTAGCTTTGTTTGTGCAAGAGATCATGTGTGCCAAAATTTGGGTGATTTGGAGGTGGTCAAAAAAATCACCGCATTCCGGAGGGACCATTTGGTCTAACTTAAGCCATTTTTTGAACAAAGGTGGTTTTTCCACCACCTCCAAATCACCCAATTTCTCTATGACACGGTGACCCACATGTGCCAAAAATGTCCATGAAAGAAAATTTGGAAAAATATATTTTACAATGCCCCCTTAAGGTATAGACCGATGTTTTGATCAGTCAGTCTAGAGGGCAGTATAAATTCAAAAAAATATAAAACAATGGAAACCTAGCTTTGTTTGTGCAAGAGATCATGTGTGCCAAAATTGAGGTGATTGGAGGTGGTCGAAAAAATCACCGCATTCCGGAGGGACCATTTGGTGAACAAAGGTGGTTTTTCCCACCACCTCCAAATCACCCAATTTCTCTATGACACGGTGACCCACATGAGCCAAAAATGTCCATGAAAGAAAATTTGGAAAAAAAGATATTTTACAATGCCCCCTTGAGGTATAGACCGATGTTTTGATCAGTCAGTCTAGAGGGCAGTATAAATTCAAAAAAAAAATCAAAAAAATATAAAACCTTGGAAACCTAGCTTTGTTTGTGCAAGAGATCATGTGTGCCAAAATTGAGGTGATTTGGAGGTCGTCGAAAAATCACCGCATTCCGGAGGGACCATTTGGTCTACTTAAGCCATTTTTTGAACAAAGGTGATTTTTCCCACCACCTCAAAATCACCCAATTTCTCTATGACACGGTGACCCACATGTGCCAAACATGTCCATGAAAGAAAATTTGGAAAAAATATATTTTACAATGCCCCCTTGAGATATAGACCGATGTTTTGATCAGTCAGTCTAGAGGGCAGTATAAATTCAAAAAAATATAAAACCTTGGAAACCTAGCTTTGTTTGTGCAAGAGATCATGTGTGCCAAAATTAAGGCGATTTGGAGGTGGTCGAAAAAATCACCGCATTCCGGAGGGACCGTTTTGTCTAAACTTAAGCCATTTTTTGAACAAAGTAGATTTTTTCCACCACCTCCAATCACCCAATTTCTCTATGACACGGTGACCCACATGTGCCAAACATGTCCATGAAAGAAAATTTGAAAAATATATATTTTACAATGCCCCCTTGAGGTATAGACCGATGTTTTGATCAGTTAGTCTAGAGGGCAGTATAAATTCAAAAAAATTCAAAAAAATATAAAACCATGGAAACCTAGCTTTGTTTGTGCAAGAGATCATGTGTGTGCCAAAATTGAGGTGATTTGGTGGTGGTCGAAAAAATCACCGCATTTCGGAGGGACCATTTGGTCTAACTTAAGCCATTTTTTGAACAAAGGTGATTTTTTTCACCACCTCCAAATCACCCAATTTCTCTATGACACGGTGACCCGCATGTGCCAAACATGTCCATGAAAGAAAATTTGGAAAAAAAGATATTTTACAATGCCCCCTTGAGGTATAGACCGATGTTTTGATCAGTCAGTCTAGAGGGCAGTATAAATTCAAAAAAAAATCAAAAAAATATAAAACCTTGGAAACCTAGCTTTGTTTGTGCAAGAGATCATGTGTGCCAAAATTGAGGTGATTTGGAGGTGGTCGAAAAAATCACCGCATTCCGGAGGGACCATTTGGTCTAACTTAAGCCATTTTTTGAACAAAGGTGATTTTTTCCACCACCTCCAAATCACCCAATTTCTCTATGACACGGCGACCCACATGTGCCAAACATGTCCATGAAAGAAGATTTGGAATTTTTTTACAATGCCCCCTTGAGGTATAGACCGATGTTTTGATCAGTCAGTCTAGAGGGCAGTATAATTTAAAAAAAATCAAAAAATATAAAACCTTGGAAACCTAGCTTTGTTTGTGCAAGAGATCATGTGTGCCAAAATTGAGGTGATTTGGAGGTGGTCGAAAAAACCTCCGCATTCCGGAGGGACCATTGATGTGCAGGAGAGTTCGTGGCCGTAGAAGATCCCGTTGCCCTTTCTGGAGACATGACAACGACGGAATCCGAGGCAGATTAGCCTGCAGCAGCCGGTTCCGGGCGGTCCTGATCTTCTGTGGCAGCGGGCCGAGGCGCAGGTGATGGTGGAGCCGCAGAAGATCCAGGGGGGCTCGCAGACTCATCATGAGCCCATGATGCTGCAGGCCCATTGGAGTCAGGGGCTGTCTCCACGTCCGCCTGGCGAACGGCGGGGCGCCGCTAGTAGCACACGGGCTGGACCGCAAAGCGCGTGCATCCATGACCATTATCTGGTTGCCGCATGGCCGCCGGTGATTAGTGTGGGCCGGAGGGCGCGCCTCGCCCGGTCCGAGGTGGCCGCGTGTCGAGCGGCGGGTCGGAGGCGCGCGTGCAGCCGACTGCAGCTGGCGCGTCTGGTCGATCTGCCGCGGATCCACAGCTGTCACCTGGCGCTGATCCCGGAGACGATTGCCTGGGCCTCTGCGACGGAAATCCCGAGGAGGATATGTTCCCCACGCCGCGGCACACGCGATATAACTCGCCCGGAACGATTTCTTCACCAGTTTCTTCGCCGTTTTCACTGTTTTGTTCGCCTGGCTCCCCTGTAGCATGGTGAGTTGTACATGCAGATACAAACACACTATGATAAGAAGCCGCAAGCAGTTTTCCTTGCACTCTACGTGGAGGATATGTAGGATGAGTATGATTCATCATCTGTATTCATCCTGTATATTCTTCAATTGGAGAGCATGGATGCCTAATGTATTTTTCGGATTTATCAGGCTTTTATTTTGTTTTCAGGAGCGAAATATAATTCCTCCATTACATCTATTTCCAAATTTTATCGTGCAACATAAAGAAGCTACACGTTGGCCACGAAGAAACCATGATTCTTGAGGTTGCACTTGAAAAACTCACATATAAAATGCAAAAAAAATATCCCGAACTAATACTGTTACAAGGGAGTGGACAACCAAATAGTTGAGTCATACATTATGAGGAAGTCACTAACTGAAAGAATGAAGTATTTTAGAGAAAAGGTCACACGATACTAGACATAGACGACAATGCACACGCCAACATCAGGTTGATCGTCGACGTACTTGCTGTCCGACCGTGCGCACAATGTTGTAGCTATCATAGTTCTTCTTTGATATCCTGCACATAAGGATATTATTAATGCCATGGAATATATTTGGACACATTAAAACATTAAATTATGGCATATTAGGTACCTCTATCAATTTGGCGCACGTACGTCGATTGTGACCATCTGCCTCATGACAATAGCTACATCTACCCTTTGTTCTGGTTTTCTTCATCTTTGCATGTAGCCTTTTCTTCGGAGCACCTCGGCCTGTCACATGCACGGGATCCAGAACCTTTTCGAAACCTTCACCATCAAGGTTAGCCGATTGTGGCATCAACGGGCCAAACCTAATGTTGTTACCCTGAGCATTAGTTGATCCCTTGCTATCAGCTTGTTCACTTGTTGATCCCTTGCAAACATCTTGTCCTTCCAAAACCCTTTTTAGATGTTGAAACGCCTCATCAGAGTGGCATGCCTTGAAACATGCTGCGTGACTAAAATTCCTTAGCTTACGATACCTTTGTAGGGCTGCAGAGTATGCATACATCTCGCTCTTTTTGGTCGGTGCGAATGCACATTTTGCACTCATTGTCCACCTAGTGGGAACACAACACCTGGGCAGTGTTTCTTCTTGTAAAATTCCCAATATGTAAAATATGTGGGAACATGGTGTGCCTGCGTATTCCAATTTGCGGCAAGAACAACTGATACTGCGAAGCATACCTTCCTTCGTCTCTGTGCGCACTTTGATCTTTTTATCCATATTTTCCTTCTTAGACACAACGTATGTGGTAACCTCTGCTACATCAAGTACCTCTCTGATCTCACATTTTATGACAGCATCTATGCTCCATAAGACCAACTTAAACACAGCAGGAGTGAAAACTTTTGCGGCATGTTTCTCAAGAATTGAAGCATTTTCCTCTGTGAACGGAACGGACTGTAAGGCCGCGACGTCTTGGAGAGCCTCGTTCAAGCGTCGCGACGCAAGGCAACACTCATAGTGCTCTAGCATTTGAAACAACGTCATCTTAGCCTCAAGGTGCGTATGTAGCACCGAGTTTAAACTCTCACTCCGCTGATTGCTGCTCAATCCTAGGAAACAACGGCCCTCAAGATATGGAGCACACCACAGTTTTCTCATCTTATACATCTGATGCAGCCAGGAGTCCTTGTTACTTTATTCCGTTGTAAGAAGTGTAACCATTTTCTCTCATGCTCTTCAATGGAAGATGTATCATATATGAAAGATCGGAATTCCTCCTTTACCGCGTCATCGTGCAGATGGCGTACAATGTTCTACTGAATGTGCCATATACAGAGCCTATGGTTTGAGTCAGGCCACACCATCCTGATTGCTCTCTGCATTGCAAGGTCCCCATCCTGATCACAGATATAGGATGCTTCTGTCCCATAGCATCAGAAAAGGTCCGTAACATCCACTTGTATGCCTGGCTTATTTCATGTGAAATGATACCACATGCAAAAATAACGGTGCTGCGGCGGTGATTCAGCCCGACAAACGGCACAAATGGCAGATTGTACTTATTGGTTCTGTATGTGCTATCAAAAACAATAACGTCTCCGAAAGCCTCGTAGTCAAGTCGGGATTAACTATCACACCAGAACAGTCCCTTCAGATGGCCAGCTTCATCAACTAAGTACCTGAAGAAAAAATCTGAATCTTGCTCTTGCCTTGCCACCATGTGATTGATCACCGTTTGAGCATCCCCGGTAGAAATTGTTTCCTGCTTGTTAGCATGGAAGAAATTGTAAATGTCCCTCATAATGCATCCAACATCATCATATCCACCGTATTGCATGCACATAATATCCATAATATGGTGTTTTCTGATCCCAGATTTTTCCATGTCTGCAATGTCCGCTTTCTGCTCATCGCTAATTCTTCTGTGTGAACGCAAAAGACACGACAGATCCTATGGGGCTAGAGGATGGTTGTGTTCATCGATGAAATCCTTGACAAACCACTGACCTGTTTCCTCCTGTCTTGCAATCACCAATTTAGCTTTACACCCTACACGAGTTATACTCCGTGGCCTCCTCTTTCTATCTTCCATCTTCCTCTTCATGTGCTTCTCTTCACGAACCCCTTCACAACTACACACAAATTTCCTTAAAATTATATGGCAGTTGGATCCATCCCACTCGACATAGCTTCTCCGGACACTAAAACCTTTCTCAAGACCATATTGTTATAGAATGTATAACCTTCATCCTCACTATTAAACATATTGTTGGCAATATGATATTACTCCATCATTGACTCATGACTTACGTCCGCCATGTCTTCCTGCATCACAATTCGGACGAATAAAAATCTGGAAGGACAGACATAAATGCATGCAAAACCCAGTACGAAATCTTGCGTGGAATTTTAAACTTTGCTCCTTGTACATGTTATGGCAAGCGATCATAAACGTCCATAAACTAGGTCCCCCGTAAACTAGTGAAGTGACCATGGATGATGAAAAATTCTAAATTGAATTGCATGCGCTAGGGAAACCTAAATCGATGATGACTAAACAAATCTAAGTAGGAAGTGCAGGCTACGAATCAAAGTAAGTTGAGATTCGGGCGATTCATACCTTAAGATGCAAGTCTGGAAGCGATGGGATCAGCGGGGGGCTTTCTCCTATACCTCCGCTGCCGTCGCCGGGCTCGCCGGACAGAAGGAAGAGGACGAGAAGGAGGACTTGACCGAGCTACTAGATCTAGACGTGGTTCTGGTCGTGGACGTGATCGGTTGATTTTTTTACCCTGGACCATTATTCCCTTCTCTGATTAAACTAATTAAGTTAATTCATTCTTAATCCCCCACCAGATCGGATGGCTAATAAAAATCGGAGGGGTAAGTACTCGAAAGTACTCCCAGTACTGCCCCAATCACCGTAAAGGAGCTCAAAATATATTGTTGGATTTATATTTGAAAGAAGTTTCTCATGATACTATTTTGAGGTACATATAAGATATTTAGCTAGTTAAATCTAAGGCCAAAATTAGATCCAAAATATGAGGGACTAATAAATTTGGACAGAGAAAATTACTCTCTAATAATTGATTGAGGGATATGGATGCAAGGCCCGGGTCAACCCTCTTGTTTTTCTAAAAAATGGAAAACACTACAAACAAACTATTGGACAAAATTTCCTGATAGATAGGATAATTCAGAGATTGATGGGGTGGAAAGAAAAGGTTTTATCACTAGGGGGAAAAGAGATTCTTCTCAAATCGGTGGCTCAGGCAATACCATCTTATGCAATGTCGGTCTTTAAAATCCCTAAAAATTGTAAGGGAATAACAGATGTGATGGCGCAATTTTGGTGGGCTGATGATGCCAACCATAGAAGAATGCACTGGTTTGCCTGGTGGAAAATGTGTGTCCCTAAGAAAAGAGGTGGACACTAGTAGAAAAAGGGTCAAATGTCAAGCACATTAGTGCCGGTTTGCTTTTGAGCCGGCAGTAATGTGTGCATTAGTGCCGGTTCCAACGGCTAGCCAGCCGCTTTCATTAGTACCGGTTCATGGCCGACCTTTAGCACCAGTTCGTGCCACGGACCGGTACTAAAGTGAGTGGTGGCAGGATGTTGTCAGTCCGGGGCCCCTCCAGCACCTTTAGTACCGGTTCATGGCACGAACCGGTGCTAAAGGTCGTCCTACATAAGCCCTTCGTCCACCCGAGCTCGCTCTGTTCTTCCCCTTTCCCCTTTCCTCTCTGTTCTTCCCCTCTTCCTCTCGAGCTCATCACACATTTTGCCCAAATTTTTTCAAGATTTGAAGGCCCCCATCCATTCAAATGATCACAAAGGTTAGCAACTTTTTCCTTTCATCTCTCATTGCTAGATTAGCTCTTGCAATGCTTTGTATAGTGATTAAATTATGAGTTTAGTAATTTGGTAGAAAATATATGTGCTAGTATTTGATTTTATATGCAATTTGTGGTCAAAACTAACACTTAGTTTGCATATGTAGGTGTGGTTTACTTAGTGCCTTCTAAATCTCCATCGTAACCACAGTCGATCGCCCGCACCACCTTGTGGTGAGCCTCTTGTTCATGAATGTTTTACATTACCAAATTGATGTTTGTGTGATTTGGATATATAGTTACTCGTATAATTATCTTACCCGTACGTTGTTTGTTATACATAGTGCCATGGTTTTGATATCCGTCCCCGTCGGCCCTCGTCCTTGTTATGATTCGGATGTGGTATATTCTCTTTTAAAACTAGTTGTTGCATTTCGTGTTTATGACAAATTATGCCCATCAAGTTGACATAGATATTTTTGTCTAGGAGGTTTGTGAACCGGAAATTCCAACCGACCCTATTGTCGAGAGGTTAAATTTAGTTGAAAGAGAAAACGAGTATTTGAAAGAAAAATTGAAAAGAATTGAGGGGGACAAGATGGAATTGGAGTTGCATGTTGCCGATGTCGTCGATGATCACAAGATCAAGATGGAGAAAATGCGCTTGAAGATTAGAAAGATTAGAAAATATGCCATTAATAGTGAGGCTTGGTATCATTATGCTGTTGGATTAATTGTTACCTTAGTTGCAATCTTGATCGCATTTGTTGTTGAATTTTAATTCTTTAGTTAGAGAGTTATTTGTTTGTTGCATTTAAGTCTTGTATGAACTTTATGTATGAACTTGTATTAATTTGGTCTATTCGGTGCTGTGTAATGAAGATGAGCCGACAATGGATGTACGATGACCGATGCTCTCCCGAGTTCATTAATGGCGTGCAAACTTTTCTGCTTGCAGCTGAGGCAAACAAGCGGGCGGATGGTTTTATGCCTTGTCCATGTTTAGTCTGTAAGAATGATCACAATTACTCTACGTCAAGAACCATTCACGTCCACCTGTTTAAGTCCGGTTTGATGCCCCACTATAATGTTTGGACCAAGCACGGAGAAAGAGGGGTTATGATGGAAGACAATGAAGAAGAAGAGGACGACGACAGCTATCCTGGCCATGGGTTCCCTGAATACGATGATACAACAATGGGGGAAGAAGCTGAGCCAGCAATGCGGGAAGAAGCTGAAGAAGAGGCATCAGATGAGCCCGCTGATGATCTAGGTCGGGCCATTGCCGATGCAAAGAGAAACTGCGCAAGTGATTTGGAGAAGAAGAAGTTGCAGCGCATGTTAGAGGATCACAAGAAATTGTTGTACCTGAATTGCGAAGCTGACAAGAAAAAGTTGGGCACCACACTGGAATTGCTGCAATGGAAGGCAGAGAATGGTGTATCTGACAAGGGATTTGGAAAGTTAATGGTAATGATAAAGAATATGCTTCCAAAGGACAACGAATTGCCCGAGAGTACGTACGAAGCAAAGAAGGCTGTCTGCCCTCTAGGGTTAGAGGTGCAGAAGATACATGCATGCCCTAATGACTGCATCCTCTACCGCGGTGAGTACGAGGATTTGAACGCTTGCCCGGTATGCAGTGCATTGTGCTATAAGATCAGGCGCGATGACCGTAGTGATGTCGAGGGCGAGCGCTCCAGGAAGAAGATTCCTGCCAAGGTGATGTGGTATGCTCCTATAATACCACGGTTGAAACGTTTGTTCGAAAACAAAGAGCATGCCAAGGCGATGCGATGGCACAGAGAAGACCATAAGAAAGACGAAAAGTTGAGAGTACCCGCTGACGGGTCGCAGTGGAGAAAAATTGAGAGAAAGTACGGGAAGGAGTTTGCAGATGACGCAAGGAACGTATGGTTTGGTCTAAGCGCAGATGGCATTACTCCTTTTGGGGAGCAGAGCAGCAACCATAGCACCTGGCCTGTGACTCTATGTTTGTATAACCTTCCTCCTTGGTTGTGCATGAAGCGGAAGTTCATTATGATGCCATTGCTCATCCAAGGCCCTAAGCAACCCGGCAACGACATTGATGTGTACCTAAGGCCATTATTTGAAGAACTCTTACAGCTGTGGAATGGAACAGGTGTACGTGCGTGGGATGAGCACATGGGGGAAGAATTTAACCTAAAGGCCTTGTTGTTCATGACCATCAATGATTGGCCTGCTCTCAGTAACCTTTCAGGACAGGCAAACAAGGGATACCGCGCATGCACGCACTGTTTGGATGATACCGGCATTATATATTTGGACAATTGTAGGAAGAATGTGTACCTGGGACATCGTCGATTTCTTCCAAGCAGGCATCCCGTAAGAAAGAAATGCAAGCATTTCAAAGGTGAGGCGGATCACCGGACGAAGCCTCGCCACCGTACTGGTGCTGATGTACATGATATGGTCAAGGATTTGAAGGTAGTCTTTGGAAAGGGTCCTAGCGGACAACCTGTTCCGAATGACGCTGACGGACGCGCACCCATGTGGAAGAAGAAATCTATATTTTGGGACCTGCCCTATTGGAAAGATCTAGAGGTCCGCTCTGCAATCAACGTGATGCACGTGACGAAGAATCTTTGCGTGACCCTGCTTGGCTTCTTGGGCGTGTATGGGAAGACAAAAGATAGACCTGAGGCACGGGAGGACCAGCAACGTATGCATGGAAAAGACGGCATACATCAGGGTCATGCCAGCTACGCTCTTACCAAAGAAGAGAAGGAAATCTTCTTTGAATGCCTGCTCAGTATTAAGGTACCGTCTGGCTTCTCGTCGAATATAAAGGGAATAATAAACATGGCAGAGAAAAAGTTCCAGAACGTAAAGTCTCATGACTGCAACGTGATTATGAGGCAACTGCTTCCAGTTGCATTGAGGGGGCTTCTACCGGATAACGTTCGATTAGCCATTGTGAAGCTATGTGCATTCCTCAATGCAATCTCTCAGAAGGTAATCGATCCAGAAATCATACCAAGGTTAGAGAATGATTTGGTTCAATTTCTTGTCAGTTTCGAGTTGGTGTTCCCACCATCCTTCTTCAACATCATGACGCACGTCCTAGTTCACCTATGCGAAGAGATTAACATTTTGGGTCCTGTATTTCTACACAATATGTTCCCCTTTGAGAGGTTCATGGGAGTCTTAAAGAAATATGTTCATAACCGTGCTAGGCCAGAAGGAAGCATCTCCAAGGGCCATGAAAATGAGGAGGTCATTGAGTTTTGTATTGACTTTATTCCTGACCTTAAGCCGATTGGTGTTCCTGAATCGCGGCATAAGGGCAGACTGGATGGAAAAGGCACGCTAGGAGGGAATCAAAAAATATGTATGGACGGACATTCTCTCACTGAAGCACACTACACAGTTATATAGAATTCCGCCTTGGTGGCTCCGTATATGGACGAACACAAGAATTTTCTACGCTCCAAACACCCGGAGTGGTCTGATGACTGGATTACACGTGAACAAACCAGGAGTTTCGCCGGCTGGTTGCAGACACATACCATGCATGACGCCTCTATTGAAGATGACATGTACTCGCTGTCCCAGTTACCATCTTCGAATATAATGACTTTCAAAGGGTACGAGATAAATGGTAATACATTTTACACGATCGCCCAAGATAAGAAGAGCACCAACCAAAACAGTGGTGTCCGCTTTGATGCAACAACCAAGACGGGAAAGGAAACATATTATGGTTACATAGAGGAGATATGGGAACTTGACTATGGACGTGGTTTGAAGGTCCCTTTGTTTCGGTGCAAATGGGTCAATATGACACGATATGGGGTAACGGAAGACCCGCAGTATGGAATGACAACAGTGGATCTCAACAATCTTGCGTATGCAGACGAACCATTCGTCCTAGCTAGTGATGTGGCACAGGTTTTCTATGTGAAGGATATGTCTACCAAGCCGAGAAAAAGAAAAGATAAGGAAGCGAATGCATCATACGATGAGCCAAAGCGCCACATAGTTCTTTCTGGGAAGAGAAACATCGTGGGAGTGGATGACAAGACAGACATGTCAGATGATTATGAAAAGTTTGATGAAATTGCTCCATTCACAGTGAATATTGACCCGAGCATCCAGTTAAATGATGAAGATTTTCCATGGCTACGGCGCAAAGGGACACACGCGAAGAAAAAGTTTCACACCCAAAGATCTGGGAAGTGATCGTCTTCACTATCATCACTTTCTTCTGTGTTTCACACCCAGGAGGCAATCTCTGTAATAGTTAGGGTAGTTATGTGTTTTGGCATTTGAAACGCGAAGAAATTTTATGTGCAAACAAATTCTTTCATGCATTTACTGATTTTTTTTAGCTAAATGACCCTGAAATTGAAAAGCATTTCAAATGAACTCAGAAAAGGTTGAAAGTTGGCATGGTATCATAATTTCACCCACATAGCATGTGCAAAAAAGTATAGAGGGTTACCGCAAAAACTGGATGCACTTCGTGTACAAAATGGACAATCTCTTTCGAAGTATCAGGGTTTCGGACGAAAACTCATCCGTTACAAAGGCATTTCATTTTTTAAATAACCTAAGCATTACCAAATTGAATATAATGATAAAACACACTAATATTAAACATAAGATAAAAGAATCACTGAAAAATCTATTTTCAAAGTTAAGTTATTCGCAAACTAGTGATTCACACAAATTTCAAATAATTCAAAATGTAAACTATTCAAATTTGTAAACTACCGGCACTAATAGAAAGTTTGTACTTTTTTGTACCTAAAGCAAAAATATTCACAAAGAAACTCTAAATACAGCCAAAAACAACTCAAAAATAAATAAAACAAAAATAAATAAAGCAAAAAAATAAGAAAATAAAAAAGCCCGCCTACTGCGCCACAGCGGCCTGCATACGACTAGAAACCCAAACTGTTGTTGGGCCAGGATGCAGGCCCGCAAAGGCCCAGTAGGCCCACAGGGCACCACAGAACATTTAGGCCCAGTAGGCCTGCTTTGGAGAGGAGCTCGAGAGAGCTACCGCACTGGGGCTTATAACCCAGTGCGGGCGCCCCTCGGCTAGCGAGGTGGGACTAAACTTGCCGCACCGCACCTGCGCCAGCGCGCCCCCTTTAGTACCGGGTGGTGGCTCCACCAGTACTAAAGGGAGGCCTTTAGTACCGGTTGCAGCCACCACCCGGTACTAAAGGGGTGCGCTTCCCGCCGCTTGGCCTGGCCAAAATCGACCTTTAGTACCGGTTGGTGGCTCCAACCGGTACTAAAGGCCCCTCCTATATAAACAACACTTACGAAAATTTCGTCAGTTTCTTCCCACTTCTCTCTGCTTCATCGCCGCCGCCCCGTCCCGCGCCGTCGCCGCCGCCGCCGTCGCGCCATCCCCATCGACTCCGCGCCGCCCCGGTCCTCATCGCGCCGTCCGCGTCGCCGGCCCGTCCCCATCCCCGCACCGGCCCGCGTCCCCGCCCCCGCACCGGCCCGCGTCGCCGTCGCCGTCGCCGTCGCCTCGACCTCGCCCGCGCTGTGAGCCTCTGTCCCCCGTCTCCTCTCCCTCCAATCGAAGCCGCCGCGCGCGCCGCCGGCGCCGTCGCCTTGGCTCGCCGTCGCCGTCGCCTGCACACACAACACATACACACACATACACACACACCATACACACACACATACACAATTTTTTTTTCTGTTTTTAGTTTTTAGTTTTTCTGTTATTAGTTATTAGTTATTAGTTATTAGTTTTTTCAGTTTTTTCTGTATTAATGTTATAGAAATGTTAGTTATATAGAAATGTTAGTTATATATAGAAATGTTAGTTTTTTCTGTATTAATGTTATAGAAATGTTTGTTATATAGAAATGTTAAAGAAAAATTAGTTATACAATTTTAGTTATTGAAATGTTAGAAATGTTAGTTTTAGATATGGTCGATGTTTTTTTAGTTTATTATATTTTTAGTTATAAAATTTAGAATTTGCATATAAGAAATCACAATCCAATCATTTAAAAATGTTACTTTACTTTTGCGGCATATAGTATTTGTTGTCGACGATGCCCGGCCCGCATCCTCGCCGTCGACCCCTTCGCGACGACGTCCTGCTTCAGAGGACCCATGTCCGGGATTGGGCTCCGCCGGGCTGGCACTGGGAGGTGCTACCTGGAGGGGCACGACGCTTGGTGAGGAACCCGGCCTTGGGTCCCGTCGTTGACCCTGATCTCCTTTGGTGGCATTCGCGTGGGCCACATTCGGTGCAGAGGGAGCCGGCCCCGCCGGAGGTGGTGCGTCGTCGTGTCAAGGAGGAGGACGAGCACGTCCATCGCTACATGGCTGCTATGGACGTCAGGTTCTCCAATACCTGGCAGGTTCTTTGGGCAGATGACCGGAGGTATGATCCTGTGATGGTTCCTTGTCTTTGGGTGTCCATCGCCCGCGCCCCAGGAACCGCGAGTGGCCTAGATTCTTCTATAGTATTCGATCTTTATTAGCTACCTAGCCAGTGATGTATTCGAGATTATATATTATTCGAGATGATGTATTCGAGATTATATATTATTCGAGACGATGTATTCGAGATTATATATTATTCGAGACGATGTATTCGAGATTATATATTATTCGAGACGATGCATATTATGTACTATATGATTCAGTTTTTCCTTATTGATTGCATCCATGCATTGTAATTTGAATACTAAATTGTTTTATATTTCTTTAGTATTAGTTAAATAAAAGCTATGGCGGACAATACCAGCAGAGAGGGAGAAGAGGCCCTGTTCGAGATCATATGCAGCCCTAGCAGGCCAGATGATCTGAATGAAGCAAATGACGGCTCCCAATATCTGAACAATACCGGGGAGGGTGATGATAAGATATTCGATCTCGACGACCGAGCTGATGAAGTCATGAACTATGATTATGATTATGATGACGCAGACAATGATTATGATGACGAATACAATGTTGATCTTGAAATAAGAAAGACTACCGGCAAGGTATATTTATATAAGCAGGCATCTAGTGATCATCACATGTTTTTTTATTTGAAGATATCTTAACGAATCGATCTTTCTTCTTTCAGCCCTCCGGATCGAGCAAATCTGCTTCTACAGACAGCAGGACAAAGCGCAGCCAGGGCAAAAAGTTGAAGGAGGGTGTAAAGTACAACATCGATTCCATCAAAGCTAGTGGCGAACCCCTCACGCCTAAGAACATTGCGAACAAGTTCGTTCGTCAGTGCGGAGTTCTTGTGAAGGACCAACTCCCGATCTCCATTCAAGAATGGAAAGAGCCAAAAACTAAACGCCCAGATGTTACTTGGGTCGACGACAGAGCAAAACAAAAGCTCTGGGAATCTCTGATGGAACATTTCACCCTACCAGATTATTTCACTGATGCAGATGTGCAGAAAGTCAAGGACGCTGCTCTTAAGAAGATGGCAATTGCATTCAACACCCACAAGAAAACTGTATGGGCCAACTACCTCGCTGCAGAAAGGAAGACTCCAAAATTCAAGGGAACACTGGAGAAGAAAAGAGAACACTGGCCCGCTTTCGTGAAATTCAAGGAATCAGAATTATCTAAGGAACGGTCAAGAAAAAACAAGGCCAATGCCGCAAAAAAGACGCAGTTCCATAGGCTAGGTCCAGGTGGCTATGCAGTGGCAATGCCTAAGTGGGATAAGTCTGAGCAAGAGATGGAGGATGCAGGGGTCACTCCGGTTACTAGGAGCTGGCCCCCCAGGTGCAGAACTTGGTTCTATGCGCATGGGGGGGCGTTGGACCCGAAGACAGGCCTGGTTTCGAAGAAGACAAGTCTAAAAGGAGCAGAACAAAAGTTACTTGACGCAATAGAAGATGCTCGAAAGGGGTGTTCACGCCCAACAGAGAGAACGACGAGCTTACGCGCGCCCTGGGAAATCCTAAACACCTGGGAAGAACACGAGGCAAGGGCGTTATTCCCTGGTATGAGGGCTTTTCGGAATGGAACGACGACTACAGGACCCGTGCAAGAAAGAAGATGGAGGAGGAGAAGAAGAGGAAGCTGGAGGAGGAGCAGAGGAAGCAGGACGCGGAACGCCTTCAAGGCCTAGAAGCAAGGCACGCGGACTTGGCACTCAAATTCCAGCAGCAGCAGCAGCAGCAGCAGCAGATCGACTCACTTAGCCAGGAAAGGGGGTCTCAGCAGCGGCAGCAGCAAGCGGATGATCATCCAGCATTGGATAGCACCGTCCCATCCATGCCGAGAAGCAGCGTTGGTTCCGCCCCGGGCGACGCACTGCTGGATACATACCCTGTGGATGACATCATAGAGAACACTAACTGTGAGCTACACTTCAAAATGAAGAACATATCCATGAAGGTGGCGGACGCCGTTGCTTTTACAATTACCCCCGAAGCAACCTTCCATTGCGCCCCAATTCCAGAGGGCTATGCTCGTGTCTTGGTTGATGAGGTGGTGGACCAATATTCGGGGCTAGATCTTGACATTCCTGGAGGTGACGACGAGCACACACTGGGAGAGGCCATACATCGTATCATCCTATGGAGAAAGGATTGCATCATCTTTCGAAGTCCACCGACACCGCGTCTGCCGACTCCTCCTCGAAGTCCGCCACCATGTCAGCAGACTCCCGCTCCTCCAAGTCCACGAACGCATGAGCAGACTCCTGCTTCAAGTCCGGCACAGCGTCAGGCCACTCCTCTTGTTTCAAGTCTGACACCGTGTCAGGCCACACCTCCTGCTTCAAGTCTGGCACAGCGTCAGGCCACACCTCCTGCTTCTAGTCCGACACCGTGTCAGGCCACACCTCCTGCTTCAAGTCCGGCACAGCGTCAGGCCACTCCTCCTGCTCCAACTAAGCCACGTCAGCCGTCTCCACCGCCTAAGCAATCGCAGAAGAGACACGCCGCAGCTATGGTGCGTAGCGGTATGAGTCGAGATAGTACAGAAAGTACATGCGGAGACAAGCGATATAAATATGGTCCAAGCAGCCTCGCTCCTCTTCCTCAGAGGCCTTACGACATGACCGAGGAGCAAAACGATGCAATAGTGCGGGCCGAAGTGGACGCTCATTTTCGACCGAAACCGGCAACGCCGCCGAGGGAGAAAGTGCCTGAGGAAAAGATTGAACACTTCATTCGTATGGCTAGACCACCAGCTCCCAAGCCTATTGACTCAGACTATGAGCGCCAAATCAGGAAGGCACATCGAGCACGACTACAGAAAGAAGCGAGCTCGAGCTCGAGCCAACAAGCAGCTGTCAAAAAATGCGGGAAAACCATTCCCCAGCTGGGAGAACAGGCGGCGCAACCGACCCCCCCGCTTGTTGTGCCAACAACACATGAGAGTACGCGCGCCCAATATTATTGTGGGCAAACCGTTTATGTTCCCGAGCTGGGCGATGTGGTAATAACCGAGGAGCATATAATGCAGGCTGAAATGCTCAAGATCACTGTTGGACAACTCCTCGAGATAGAGCCCATGTCTCCGCTTAGAGAGGAGGAAATAAAACGGAAATATGTCTGGGGCCAACCTTTGGTCGAGCCAGACGAGGTCAAGAACCTCCCAACGAGAATTTATGAATTGCATCAGTGGTACATGAACATTGCCAAGATTTCCAATCGAGGGTCCCTCATGGTGAATGTCAAGGAGGAGCATTACTTCCATGAGAAAGCTGTGTCCGTTGAGTATTCAGAACTATTTCAGTTATTCAATCAAGATGCACTCGACAAATCTATCGTCAGTTGCTATTGTCTGTAAGTGATTTCTTTCTGTAATTTAAGTCTCAAGCTACCTCCAGTGCTCATTGATTGATCATTAATTACCTGTAATTATATATCCTCACTATATATTCTTTTTTGTGGTATTATGCAGGATGAAGATGTATGAAATGAAAAAAGCTGGACGCTATGGCATTGGGTTCATTGACCCAAATACCGTTAATGAATACACATGGAAATTGGAATGGTGTAGACAAGATGTAGAGAAATGCATGCTAGAGTTCTTGAAGCGCCTCAATAGCAATGAAGATATACTACTTCCTTACAACTTCGAGTGAGTCACACTGTCTTGTACTACAAATTCTGTTTTTGCTTACTAGCTAGATGTTAATAAGTGTATAGGGTTTAGGGTTATAGTTGATTGGTGTTATGCACATGCCCGCTTAATTTATACATGCAAACGTATGCGCATGCAGCTTCCACTGGATCTTGTTAGACATTAAAGTTGACGAAGGAAAAGTTAAAGTACTGGACTCACTACTTAAAAAAGATAGTGACTACAGCATCGTGAAGGGGATAGTCGACAGGTTATTTCAATCATTATTAACTATATCTCGGCCTATTTAGTTTGTCATTTCCTGATATGAACTATTTTTAATAACCCCTTTATTAATTTTCTTTGACGGCGGGCAGGGCTTGGGCAAAGTACATCAAGGTGACTCCAGGAAAATGGCGACAAAAGCTATGTTGGTATCGACCCAAGGTAAGTAATTAAGTAGTACTAGCTAGCTAGCTACCATCTCTTTAATTCTTGATTCAATACCATTAATTAATTAACATGCTTGATTAATAATTATCTGATTAAATTCTATTCTCGTAAAGGCCCTGAAGCAGGCGCCGGGGACTGAAGTGTGTGCATACTACGTTTGCGAGAACATTCGCATGATGGCGTCCGAAAGGAGCAGATCTGATAGACAGGACTGGGTACGTTTGCCAGAACACTATTCACAAATCTTACATGATTGCCGATATCTAGTCACACAACTAGTACACATGCATATTGATCTCCTTCTTAACAGTTCAAAGATGTGCGGGACCAGCTCCTATCAACAGAGCGCATATGAGCACTCCAAGAGAAAATAGCGGGATTTTTGCTCGACCAGGTCATAGATCCCGAAGGGGAATACTATTACCCGCTACCGCCCCCATGCATCACTTGTCATCGTGCTCCGAAGGCACCAAGGCAACATGTAGGAGAAATTGTATATATATACATGTGTATGTGTGAATAATTAATGATGGTTGTGAGACATTAGATTATATATATATAAGCACTTCAAGAGAAAATCTATTTATATATGATCGGTTCTACGAGAAAATCTATTTATATATATGCATAACGTGTACAATATGTAGTATCTAAAATACCAGCAAACAAAAAAGAATTAAATGGAAAACACAAAATTAATGGAAAAATAAAAATTAAAACCAAAACCCCCCCAAACATTTAGTACCGGTTGGTGCTACCAACCGGTACTAATGGTCTACCAGCACCCGGGCCTGGCTCGTGTCACGTGGTGGCACTTTAGCGCCGGTTCGTGCCGAACCGGTAGTAAACGGGGGGGGGGGGGGGGGGCTTTAGTCTCCACTCTTTAGTGCCGGTTGCAGAACCGGCACTAAAGGCCATTACGAACCGGCGCTAAAGCCCGGTTCTGCACTAGTGAGAATGGGCTTCAGGGACATTCATTGTTTTAACTTTGCTCTGTTGGCAAAACAAGCATGGCGGTTGTTGGATGATCCAGACTCTTTATGTGCAACAATTTTACGAGCAAAATACTATCCAGATGGAGATCTTCTAAATGCGCCACTAAAAAGAAATCATCATATACATGGCAAAGTATTATGGAGGGTGTCAAAACGCTGAAACTTGGACATATATGGCGTATTGGAGATGGTCAGAAAGTGAATATATGGGTTGATGAATGGATACCCCAATCAGCTACCAGGCGTCCGGTTACTGTGCGGGGAACTCAACTACTGTCAAAGGTTTCTGAATTAATTGACCCGATTACAGGACACTGGGATGCTGACCTTGTAAAGCAAACTTTCTGGCCAGTGGATGTACACCGTATTCTGAATATTCCTTTGCCTTCCTTTGGTATGGCTGATTTTGTTGCCTGGCACCCATCCAAACAAGGCAGATTCTCAGTGAAGTCTGCCTACATGAAAGTATGGAAAAATAAGTATGTAACCAAATTTCCTATTGGAAATATGTCAAGTTCTGCTGCCTCAAACCCAATATGGGAGTTCATCTGCAAACTGCCCTGTCCATCAAAAGTTAGGATTTTTCTCTGGCGAACCTTGCACGGTACGCTCCCCTGCCGAGTTACCCTAGCGGACAGACATATGAAAATCACTACGAAATGTCCTGCTTGTGACGGTCCGGAGAGTGTGAAGCACATGTTATTTCAATGTGGCAAGGCAAAGCAAGTTTGGAAGAGGCTGGGATTAGAGACTGTTATGATCATGGATGCGCGATTGATCCGGCTGGAGAAGCAGTACTCGAATACCTTCTGTCACTCCCTGCAAATGAGGCTGCAGTCTTAGGTCATGGGAATGGTGTTGTGATCATAGCTGTTGCATGTTGGTATCTGTGTTGGCCTGGTGGGAGAGGAGAAAATTGGTCCACGGAGAAACAGTACAACAACCGGCACAAATTGTCTTATCAATTTTGTCTCTAGCTGAAAATTTTACTGCTGCTGCAGCTAGTTCGGCTAAAGTAAAAAGGAATCCATGGTCCAGACCACCTTCAGGATATATCAAGCTGAATGTGGACGCTTCGTATGATGTTGATTCGCTTCAGGGAACAGTAGGAGCTGTCCTGCGTGATAGTTCTGGGAAGTTTTTGGCAGCAGGTAATAACAGAGCTGGCGATTGCATGGACGTTTTCATGGCAGAGGCCCTAGCTCTTCGCTTTGGGATGCACTTGGCAAGCTCTGTCGGATGCACAAGAGTGATCGTCAACTCTGATAGCATGGATGTTATAACAGCAAAAGATGGTGGTATTACTTCAGGTTCGTCAGCTGCTATTTTGGACGACTGTTTTCACATGGCGAGGGATTTTACTCATGTTCGGTTTGAACATTGTCATAGAGAAGCAAACTCTGTTGCAGATGAACTAGCTAGGCTTTGTAAATTCTCTCTCCCCAACTCTTGGTTTGATGATGCTCCTATTGCCATCATGCCCCTCCTTGTAAAAGACGATGTGTTGATCGCGAACTAATAAAGGGGTGATGATATGTTCAAAAAAACTATTGGACAAAATTGTATCTTGAGGTTCTTGTAGATCTAAAATGCACATCTCCATCTCCTGCATCGGATACCATGAGTGTTAATTAAATGATGGAGATCCGTTCTTTTGGTTTTCATGCAAATCCTTCCCCCCGGCTATGTACTCATTAATTTATGAAGATCAGAGTTTGTTGCATGATTGCAATGTATCCCCTGCAGATACCCCCCGCATTAATTCACCGCCCAAACGATATCCGTACGTCAATATATAATGGTGTTGCAATCGGCAGCCATGGCAACCAGAAACATAACATGGAGATAACCTCCTCCACCGTGCTGCTGCTTGTTGCCGGCGTGCTAGTTCATGTCCTGCCTACGATGTGCACGGCGGTCCGTGGCTTCAGCCTCCCGCTGGTCGCCAACCACGGCGGGGGCAGGTACCGTGTGGACGCCGACGGCTTCATGGTCGTGAACACCACGAGCTTCCACCACCGTCCTTCCCTGACGGCCCCCCTGAGGTACACGTATGGCGTGGCCGTGAATATTGGCACGGGCCGCGGCAAGAGTACCCATTTCCTCGTGCTGGACACGGCCAACAGCCTGCCGTGGATGCGGTGCGCCCACTGCTTGCCGGTGCAACGACAACGTGGCCCGGTGTTCGACCCTAGCCACTCAAGCAGCTACCACCCCCTCCATCCGACGAGCCCCCTGTGCCGGCCGCCCAACCGCGTCCACCCCGCTGGCGACAAGTGCTCTTTCCACCTCCCACAGGAGGCACACGGCTTCGTCGGCGTCGACACCATCATCCTGGGTAATCCGACTTTGCCTATCCATGGCATCGCCTTCGGGTGCGCGCAGGCCACCGAGGGGTTCGACACCAAAGGCACTTTCGCAGGTACACTGGGCATGGGCAGGCTGCCTACCTCCCTCATCATGCAGATCAAGGACCGTGTCGCCTGGCGCTTCTCCTACTGTTTGATCGGCCCAGGTCACAGCCAGGACCGACACGGCTTCATCCGCTTCGGCGCCGACATCCCGGAGCCCTCGCCTCTAGTCCACCATCGCATCAAGATCCTTCCCACGCCGCCACACCTCCCGCACGGCGTCGCCGACTCGGCCTACTACGTGAAGCTTCTGGGTGTGAGCCTCAACGGGTCCCCGATCCAGGGTATCCACCAAACTATGTTCGAGCGGCGGCACGACGGGTCAGGCGGGTGCTTCGTGGATGCCGGCACAGAGATCACCCATCTGGTGCCGGCGGCGTACACGCTCGTGCGGCCCGTGTGGTGCAGCAGTGGGGGTACAAGCGTGTGCGCGACCGCGACTTCCACCTGTGTTTCCGGGAGCAGCCCGGGATCTGGTCGCGCATCCCGAGGTTGACGCTTGACTTTGAGGGCCCGCCTACTCGGCACGGGGAGCCCACGCGCGCGCACCTGGAGATCGGCTCCCGGCACCTCTTCTTAAAGGTTGAAAACGAGCAGGTGTTGTGCTTTGGTGTGTACCCCACGACCTCGCGCCACCCGACGGTCATCGGCGCCATGCAGCAGGTGGATACGCGATTCATTTTCGACCTTAGGGCCAACACCATCACCATCCACCCAGAGAGCTGTGAAGCCGACACCCAGCCCACGCCGTCCGAGTGGTGACGAGGCTTGTACCATTCATTAGCTACTCGTTGATCATTAGTCACTCATGTTAAACACCGTTGTGCACCATCCTTAATGGAGTGGCATGTCAAAATAATATAATAAACCATGGAGATTCATGCACAGTCTCCTCCTGTTTTTAGTTTAGTAGGAGATTCAACCTAGGCTTGTTCATATCTTCAAAAAAAGGAACCACATCATTAGTTAGTTAGGATCGGAAAATAACGCTGCGGTGTTAAGAACCTCATGTACATGGGCTGCCCCCCCTTCGACCAACAGATTCAAATAGACTTGTTCATACCATGCTTCCAAGGAAATTAAAACGGTGGACCTTTCAAAGCCAGTAGTATGGGTTCATATATCATTATCTGGCACTAATTCCCGGTACGGATTTCTGTAACTTAAACCCTACTCCCTTTGTTCCTAAATATAAGTCTTTTTTTTTAGATTTCAATGTGGACGACATACGGATGTATATAGACTTGTTTTAAAGTGTAGATTTACTCATTTTGCTCCGTATGTAGTTCATATTGGAATCTTTAAAAAGACTTATATTTAGGAACAGAGGGAGTATGATATGATGCGTTTATTTTCCTTCCTTTAGCAATTGAAATTTCAGAAGGTAGCTCACACTACCATCTGATGACATAATACACATTTATCGTTTTGCAATTTCCATGATGAAAAAAATCCATTTCGACATGTTGGACGTCTCGAATTTTCAGCATACTGCCTGCTTGTGCAGGCCACTGCTTCTGCTTGAATAATTTTCCTTCGACCTGGACAAACTTAGATACTAAGTTGATGTGTCAAGTGTAATGGACGCTGCAGCTAACTTCAGTCTAATAATATCTCATTGAATTTTTTTTAGGGAAAGCTAGTTTGCACTTTATTGCTGGTTCGAAAATGTTACATCCTTTAAGACATGAGGAAGAAGAAAACTCGGTCGATCATCATCCCACCAGTACATCAAGTTTACATCATAAACATGTCTAGCAAGGAGATGTGTCAAGGTGTTGGCCTCCCGAGCAATGCTCGAATCTTATAGATGGAATTTCATGGGCCAAATGAAAACAATCCGCAAGTATTGGTGAGTAAGGAGCCAAAATATCTGTCTCTCCATTACATGCCTTGATGACCTCCAGGGAGTCCGATTCAACTAGGACCCTGGTGCATCCAATCTGCGGAACCATCTGAAGTCCATGACGGATCGCCATTGCTTCTGCCGTCTTTGCACTTGTAGTAAAAACAAATGGTTTAGCGACACCCGCGACAACTTCTCCTCTATTGTTCCTTAAAACAACAACTACATCACCCGAGCCATCCTCAAAATACGATGCATCAGAGTTCAATCTATAGAATCCGGTGGTGGGTTTGACCCAGCCAGTTTTAACAGGGATGCTTGACTTCTTTACTGCTGAGTTTGTCGTGATCGCCTGGATGGAAAAAGCTGTACTCTTGGGAGTTTTCACAATATCACCTTTGCGTGCCTGCTTACGCTCCTACCAAATGTACCATGACGCCACCGCCACTGTTTCATGCAATCCCAGCTAACCAAGAACCGGGGAGGGACCTCTCGGCCTCCTTAGAATTTCCTCAAGCACCACCGAGCCAGAGCGATCAACCTGTAGTGCTTGATCTATGATTTCGTCTAGTCCAAGGGCTCGCCAAACTTGGGAAGCACGTGGGCATGAGAACAGCAGGTGTTTGACATCCTCAAGCCCTGTTTGGCATATTGGGCAAACCGGCGAGACCTTGATGTGTCTATGAGCTAAGACGGCCATTCCCTGAATCAGACCATGGAGTGCCCGCCAAATAAAGATTTTGATTTTGCTGGGAACTTCCAACTTCCAGACTATATCCCACACTGGATTGATTGCAGCTGAACCTTGGGTACTGTTAATTCTCGCCCCGAACTGATGCTCCCATTCAGTGTAATACGCAGATTTTACAGAGAAGGAGAAAGATTTGGTTCTGTTCCATGCTACAAAATCCTCAACAAGGTGCTCCGACAAAGGGATTCTTAAAGTGTTCTCAGCATCCACCGGGAGAAACATACTTCTAATCAGGTCTTCATCCCACATCCTCGTGTCAGGAATCATCAATTCATTTACTTTTCTCAGCAATGTATTGCCTCTCCTTGCGAACACCATCCTTGTGGGGCTCGAGGGGATCCAATGATCATCCCATATACCAATTCTCTCACCAGATCTGACCCCCCAAACGTGTCCTCTCCTAAAAGTTTGTAATCCCGCCCAAATGCTTTGCCATGTGTAGGAGGAACCTGTTGGGGAACGTAGTATTTCAAAAAAATTCCTACGATCACGTGATAACCCACAAGTATAGGGGATCAATTGTAGTCTCTTTCGATAAGTAAGAGTGTCGAACCCAACGAGGAGCTAAATGTAGAACAAATATTCCCTCAAGTTCTATCGACCACCGATACAACTCTACGCACGTTAAGCGTTCGCTTTACCTAGAACAAGTATGAAACTAGAAGTACTTTGTAGGTGATTTTGGATAGGTTTGCAAGAATATAAAGAGCACGTAAATAAAAAGTGGGGGGTGTTTATATAAAGACACAACTAAATCAGTTTTAGTAGAGAGCTTTTTGTTACGAGAAAGTTATTTGTCTCTAGGAAATCGATAACTAGACCGGTAATCATTATTGCAATTTTATTTGAGGGAGAGGCATAAGCTAACATACTTTCTCTACTTGGATCATATGCACTTATGATTGGAACTCTAGCAAGCATCCGCAACTACTAAAGATCATTAAGGTAAAACCCAACCATAGCATTAAAGTATCAAGTCCTCTTATCCCATACGCAAACAACCTACTTACTCGGGTCTGTGCTTCTGTCACTCACGCCACCCACCATAAGCAAATCCTGAACATATTGCAAACCCTACAGCGGGAATCCCTCACGCTTGCGCGACACGGAGAGCACCATAGGATAGCACCAATAATAAAACATGCACTCAAACCAATCTTGATCATCAAATAACCC
Organism: Triticum aestivum; assembly: GCF_018294505.1. Lineage (NCBI taxonomy): Eukaryota > Viridiplantae > Streptophyta > Magnoliopsida > Poales > Poaceae > Triticum > Triticum aestivum. The sequence continues at coordinate 471,468,915 of NC_057811.1, forward strand.
ATAGGACAAAACGGATCTACTCAAACATCATAGGATAGCCATACATCATTGGGAAATAATATATAGCGTTGAGCACCATGTTTAAGTAGAGATTACAGCGGGTAAGAGAGAGGTTACACCGCTGCATAGAGGGGGGAAGAGTTGGTGATGATGGCGGTGAAGTTGTTGGTGAAGATTGCGGTGATGATGATGGCCACGGCGGCGTTCCGGCGCCACCGGAAGAGAAGGGGAGAGGGGGGCCCTTCGTCTTCTTCTTCCTTGACCTCCTCCCTAGATGGGAGAAGGGTTTCCCCTCTGGTCCTTGGCCTCCATGGCGTGGGAGGGGTGAGAGCCCCTCCGAGATTGGATATGTCTCTCTGTCTCTCTCTGTTTCTGCGTTCCGGTATTCTGCCCTTTCACCGTTTCTTTTATTTCCGGAGATCCGTAACTCCGATTGGGTTGAATCCTTCGCCCAGATTTTTCTCATAAAATTAGCTTTCTTGCGGCAAAATAAGAGCGTCAACCGCCTTACGGGGTGCCCACGAGGGTCCAGGGCGCGCCTGCCCCCCTGGGGCGTGCCCCTTGCCTCGTGACCACCTCGGGCGCCATCTCGCGTTGATTCTTTTTCCCATATTCTCCAAATATTCCAAAAATATTCTCCGTCCGTTTTATCCCGTTTGGATTCCGTTTGATATGGGGTTTCTGCGAAACATAAAACATGCAACAAACAGGAACAGGAACTGGCACTAGGCACTGGATCAATATGTTAGTCCCAAAAATAGTATAAAAAGTTGCCAAAAAGTATATGAAAGTTGTAGAATACTGGCATGGAACAATCAAAAATTATAGATACGACGGAAACGTATCAGCATCCCCAAGCTTAATTCCTGCTCGTCCTCGAGTAGGTAAATGATAAAAAGGATAATTTTTGATGTGGAATGCTACCTAGCATAATCTTGATCACATAATCTAATCATGGCATGAATATTAAGACATGAGTGATTCAAAGCAATAGTCTATCAGTTGACATTAAGACAATAATACTTCAAGCCTACTAATAAAGCAATCATGTCTTTTGAAAATAACATGGCCAAAGAAAGTTATCCCTACAAAATCATATAGTCTGGCTATGCTCCATCTTCACCACACAAAATATTCACATCATGCACAACCCCGATGATAAGCCGAGCAATTGGTTCATACTTTTTAACGCACTTCAGCTTTTTCAACCCTCACGCAATACATGAGTGCAAGCCATGGATATAGCACTATAGGTGAAATAGAATATGATGATGGGGGTTATGTGGAGAAGACAAAAAAAGAGAAAGTCTCACATCGACGCGGCTAATCAACGGGCTATGGAGATGCCCATCAATTGATGTCAATGCAAGGAGTAGGGATTGCCATGCAACGGATGCACTAAGAGCTATAAGTATATGAAAGCTCAAACTGAAACTAAGTGGGTGTGCATCCAACTTGCTTGCTCATGAAGACCTAGGGCATTTGAGGAAGCCCATCGTTGGAATATACAAGCCAAGTTCTATAATGAAAATTTCCACTAGTATATGAAAGTGATAACTCAAGAGACTCTCTATATGAAGAACATGGTGCTACTTTGAAGCACAAGTGTGGTAAAAGGATAGTAACATTGCCCCTTCTCTCTTTTTTTCTTCTTTTTTTCTTTTTTTTGGGCCTTCTCTTTTTTTTGGCCTTTTTTTTCGTCCGGAGTCTCATCCCGACTTGTGGGGGAATCATAGTCTCCATCATCCTTTCCTCACCGGAGCAATGCTCTAATAATGATGATCATCACACTTTTATTTACTTACAACTCAATATTACAACTCGATACTAGAACAAAGATATGACTCTATATGAATGCCTCCGGCGGTGTACCGGGATGTGCAATGATCTAGCGTAGCAATGACATCAAAAAACGGACAAGCCATGGAAACATCATGCTAGCTATCTTACGATCATGCAAAGCAATATGACAATGAATGCTCAAGTCATGTATATGATGATGATGGAAGTTGCATGGCAATATATCTCAGAATGGCTATGGAAATGCCATGATAGGTAGGTATGGTGGTTGTTTTGAGGAAGATATAATGAGGCTTATGTGTGATAGAGCGTGTCATATCACGGGGTTTGGATGCACCGGTGAAGTTTGCACCAACTCTCGAGGTGAGAAAGGGCAATGCACGGTATCGAAGAGGCTAGCAATGATGGAAGGGTGAGAGTGCGTATAATCCATGGACTCACATTAGTCATAAAGAACTCATATACTTATTGCAAAATTGTATTAGCCCTCGAAGCAAAGTACTACTACGCATGCCCCTAGTGGGATAGATTGGTAGGAAAAGACCATCGCTCGTCCCCGACCGCCACTCATAAGGAAGACAATCAATAAATACCTCATGCTCCGACTTCGTTACATAACGGTTCACCATACGTGCATGCTACGGGAATCACAATCCTCAACACAAGTATTTCTACAATCCACAATTACCCACTAGCATGACTCTAATATTACCATCTTTATATCGCAAAACTATTGCAAGCAATCAAACATGTCATATTCAGTGATCTACAAGTTTTATGTAGGATTTTATGACTAACCATGTGAATGACCAATTCCTGTCATCTCTCTAAATAGATATAAGTGAAGCAAGAGAGTTTAATTCTTTCTACAAAAGATATGCCCACGCTCTAACAAATATAAGTGAAGCAAAAGAGCATTCTACAAATGGCGGTTTTCTATGTGAAGAGAAACAGGCAATCCAAACTTCAAATGATATAAGTGAAGCACATGAAGCATTCTATAAAGCCATACTCAAAGAATATAAGTGAAGTGCAATGAGAATTCTATAAATCAACCAAGAACCATCTCATACCAGCATGGTGCATAAAAGAAAAATGAAAACTAAATGCAAAAGACGCTCCAAGATTGCACATATCGCATGAACGAAACGAATCCGAAAACGTACCGATACTTGTTAAAGAAAGAGGGGGTGCCTTCCGGGGCATCCCCAAGCTTAGACGCTTGAGTCTCCTTGAATATTTACTTGGGGTGCCTTGGGATCCCCAAGCTTGAGCTCTTGCCTCTCCTTCTTCTCCTCACATCGAGACCTTCTCGATCATCGAACACTTCATCCACACAAAACTTCAACAGAATACTCGGTAAGATCCGTTAGTATAATAAAGCAAATCACTACTCTAAGTACTGTTGCATACCAATTCATATTTTGTTTTGGCATTGTGTCTACTGTGGTATAACTTTTCCATGGCTTAATCCACTGATATAAATCGATAGTTTCATCAAAACAAGCAAACTATGCATCAAAAACAGAATCTGTCTAAAACAGAACAATCTGTAATAATCTGAACATTCACCATACTTCTGATACTTGAAAAATTCTGCCAAAATTAGGAAAAATAAAAAATTTGTATATAAAGACAGTGCAAAAAGATCAGAACCATTTGACGTTCCAGTAAAAAAATGTAAAATCGCGCACTACACCCAAAGTTTCTGTCCTGCACCGTACAAACCAACAAGCATTGTAAACATCCTAAAGGTAAACCTTGGCACATTATTTTTATAATACAATGGAATTGTACAAGGGGATAATTATTTTTGTTGAAAAGTTTCTGTAATCAAGATTCACAAAGTTTCCGTGAGCATGAACAAAGTTCAAGGCTAGCTCCCACTTTAACAATGCTTGTCTCTCTGACTTTCACTTTCCTTTTTGAAAAAGCTTTGGGTTCCCCTTTTTATTTTTTTGTTTTTAAACTATATAAAGCACTCAACAGAAATAAATGACTCTCTAAAACTTCCGGGTTGTCTCCCTGGCAGTGCATTCTTTAAAGCCATTAAGCTAGGCATATAGTGCTCAAGTAATGGATCCACCCGGATCCCAAGGTATATCAAAGCCAATTTTAATTAACAATGATTTGTGATTTAGTAGTGAGCACAAAGCAACATATATCAAGGAATGACGAAGTCTAACTCTCTTCCTATGCATCGGCATGTCATAAAAGAACAATTCATGCACACATAGTAAAGGCCAATGCATAGTATAAGCAGTTTCTTGCAATTTTACCATGTTGGAAACATAGAGAGGTGGAGATATAGTTCCTCTCTCATAATAATTGCAAGTAGGAGCAGAAAGCACATGCATATTATATCCATCAAAATCATCATGTGCGACGGTAAAAGGCAACCCATCAATATAATCCTTAATAAGGGCAAACTTCTCCGATATAGTGTAGTTTGGAGAATTCAAAAGATAATAGGACTATCATGTGTGGGTGCAATAGCAACAATTTCATGTTTAACATAAGGAGCTATAGCAAGTTCATCTCCATAAGCATAATTCATATTGGCATCTTGGCCACAAGCATAGCAAGCGTCATCAAAAAGGGATATTTCAAAAGAATCAACGGGATCATAGCAATTATCATAGCATTCATCCTTCGGTAAGCATGAAGGGAAATTAAACAATGTATGAGTTGAAGAGTTACTCTCATTAGAAGGTGGGCACGGGTGATCAATCCGCTCTTCCTCCTTTTGTTCTTCGCTCTCCTCCTCATCTTTTTCATCCAATGAGCTCACAGTTTCATCAATTTCTTCTTCCATAGATTCCTGCAAAATATTAGTCTCTTCTGGGACAGCGGAGACTTTCTCAATAAACGCATCAATATCGGAATTGTATTCATAGTTCTCGTAACAATATTTAAGGATAGCTAAATTTTCAGGTCTGTAAACAGCATCATAAAGATTTTCATATTCTTTGAACATAGATTCAATTTCATAAGCACCCATAAAAGCAACAAATTCTTCTATTTGTTCCACATCATAGTAGTCATATATACCTCTAGCATAAGAAGCCAAAGTTTCATTATCATTAAAATTGCATAAAAAGGGAAGGTGTGGAGCCTTCATCCTAGAGCAACAAGTATAATCATATCTCAAGCATAGTTGCCTAGCATACCACTTCAACATATGAATTTGATCCCATAATAGTTTCCCTTTTTGAGTCAAGCAATAATCCCTAAAGTATTCACGTTGATCCAATGTGTATCCCATAACATAATTGAATGGGGTTTTCTCAGGATTATCAAAGTAGTACATAATATCTTTCACATAACCAGCATCGAGGGTTTTAGGAGGTTCCCCATCTCCATGAGTAGAAAGTACACCTAATTTTTTTGGCATTTCGTGTTCCATATCCATAACTAAAGATAAAGAACAACTAAGAAAAGCAAATAAAAATTACTTAGTGATAAAGCAAACAAGCACACACGAGAATATTCACCCCACGCTATTGCTCCCCGACAACGGCGCCAGAAAAAGGTCTTGATAACCCACAAGTATAGGGGATCAATTGTAGCCTCTTTCGATAAGTAAGAGTGTCGAACCCAACGAGGAGCTAAAGGTAGAACAAATATTCCCTCAAGTTCTATCGACCACCGATACAACTCTACGCACGCTTAACGTTCGCTTTACCTAGAACAAGTATGAAACTAGAAGTACTTTGTAAGTGATTTTGGATAGGTTTGCAAGAATATAAAGAGCACGTAAATAAAAAGTGGGGGCTGTTTAGATAAAGACACAACTAAATTAGTTTTAGTAGAGAGCTTTTTGTTACGAGAAAGTTATTTGTCCCTAGGCAATCGATAACTAGACCGGTAATCATTATTGCAATTTTATTTGAGGGAGAGGCATAAGCTAACATACTTTCTCTACTTGGATCATATGCACTTATGATTGGAACTCTAGCAAGCATCCGCAACTACTAAGGATCATTAAGGTAAAACCCAACCATAGCATTAAAGTATCAAGTCCTCTTTATCCCATACGCAAACAACCTACTTACTCGGGTCTGTGCTTCTGTCACTCACGCCACCCACCATAAGAAAATCATGAACATATTGCAAACCCTACAACGGGAATCCCTCACGCTTGCGCGACACGGAGAGCACCATAGGACAGCACCAATAATAAAACATGCAACTCAAACCAATCTTGATCATCAAATAACCCATAGGACAAAACGGATCTACTCAAACATCATAGGATAGCCATACATCATTGGGAAATAATATATAGCGTTGAGCACCATGTTTAAGTAGAGATTACAGCTGGTAAGAGAGAGGTTACACCGCTGCATAGAGGGGGGAAGAGTTGGTGCTGATGGCGGTGAAATTGTTGGTGAAGATTGCGGTAATGATGATGGCCACGGCGGCGTTCCGGCGCCACCGGAAGAGAAGGGGAGAGGGGCCCCTTCGTCTTCTTCTTCTTCCTTGACATCCTCCCTAGATGGGAGAAGGGTTTCCCCTCTGGTCCTTGGCCTCCATGGCGTGGGAGGGGCGAGAGCCCCTCCGAGATTGGATATGTCTCTCTGTCTCTCTTTGTTTCTGCGTTCCGGTATTCTGCCCTTTCACCGTTTTTTTATATCCGGAGATCCGTAACTCCGATTGGGTTGAATCTTTCGCCCAGATTTTTCTCATAAAATTAGCTTTCTTGCGGCAAAAGAAGAGCGTCAACCTCCTTACAGGGTGCCCACGAGGGTCCAGGGCGTGCCCCGTGCCTCGTGGCCACCTCGGGCACCGTCTCGCGTTGATTCTTCTTCCCATATTCTCCAAATATTCCAAAAATATACTCCGTCCGTTTTTACCCCGTTTGGGTTCCGTTTGATATGGGGTTTCTGCGAAACATAAAACATGCAACAAACAGGAACTAGCACTGGGCACTGGATCAATGTGTTAGTCCCAAAAATAGTATAAAAAGTTGCCAAAAGTATATGAAAGTTGTAGAATATTGGCATGGAACAATCAAAAATTATAGATACGACGGAGACGTATCATCACGCAAGATCTATCTAGGAGAAGCATAGCAATGAGCGAGGAGAATGTGTCCACATACCCTCGTAGACCGAAAGCGGAAGCGTTAAGTAACGCGGTTGATGTAGTCGAACGTCTTCGCGATCCAACCGATCAAGTACCAAACACACGACACCTCCGCTATCTACACACGTTTAGCTCGGTGACATCCCTCGAACTCTAGATCCAGCTGAGGTCGAGGGAGAGTTTCGTCAGCACGACAGCGTGGTGACGGTGATGATGAAGTTACCGACGCAGGGCTTCGCCTAAGCACTACGACAATATGACCGAGGTGGAAAACTGTGGAGGGGGGCACTGCACACGGCTAAGAAATCAACTTGTGTGTCTATGGAGTGCCCCCCTCCCTCGTATATAAAGCAGCGGAGGAGGGGGCCGGCCGGCCTCAAGGGGCGCGCCCAAGGGGGGAAGCCTACTCCTACTAGGAGTAGGTTCCCCCCTTTCCTAATCCAACAAGGAGGGGAAGGAAGGAGGAAGGGGAGAGAAGGAAGGAGGGGGGCGCCGCCCCCACCCCTTGTCCAATTCGGACTGGGGGCGCGCGCCACTTCCTGGCCGGCCCTCTCTCCTCTAAGGCCCATGGTGGCCCGTTAACTTCCACAGGGGGGCTGTTCTGGTAACCCTCCGACACTCTGGTTTTATACGAATCTCTCCGGAACACTTCCGGTGTCCGAACAACATGGTCCAATATATCAATCTTTATCTCTCGACCATTTCGAGACTCCTCGTCATGTCCATGATCTCATCTGGGACTCCGAACAACCTTCGGTACATCAAATCACATAAACTCATAATACCAATCGTCATCGAACGTTAAGCGTGCGGACCCTACGGGTTCGAGAACTATGTAGACATGACCGAGACACTTCTCCGGTCAATAACCAACAGCGGAACCTGGATGCTCATATTGGTTCCTACATATTCTTCGATGATCTTTATCAGTCAAACCGCACAACAACATACGTTGTTCCCTTTGTCATCGGTATGTTACTTGCCCGAGATTCGATCGTCGGTATCATCATACCTAGTTCAATCTCGTTATCGGCAAGTCTCTTTACTCGTTCCGTAGTGCATAATCCCGCAACTAACTCATTAGTCACATTGCTTGCAAGGCTTATAGTGATGTGCATTACCGAGAGGGCCAGAGATACCTCTCCGACAATCGGAGTGACAAATCCTAATCTCGATCTATGCCAACTCAACAAACACCATCGGAGACACCTGTAGAGCATCTTTATAATCACCCAATCATGTTGTGACGTTTGATAGCACACTAAGTGTTCCTCCGATATTCGGGAGTTGCATAATCTCATAGTCATAGGAACATGTATAAGTCATGAAGAAAGCAATAGCAATAAACTAAACGATCATAGTGCTAAGCTAACGGATGGGTCTTGTCCATCACGTCATTCTCTAATGATGTGATCCCGTTCATCAAATGACAACACATGTCTATGGCTAGGAAACTTAACCATCGTTGATTAACGAGCTAGTCTAGTAGAGGCATACTAGGGACACTCTCTTTGTCTATGTATTCACACATGTACTAAGTTTCCGGTTAATACAATTCTAGCATGAATAATAAACATTTATCATGATATAAGAAAATATAAATAACAACTTTATTATTGCCTCTAGGGCATATTTCCTTCAGTCTCCCACTTGCACTAGAGTCAATAATCTAGATTACATAGTAATGATTCTAACACCCATGGAGTCTTGGTGTTGATCATGTTTTGCTCGTGAGAGAGGCTTAGTCAACGGGTCTGCAACATTCAGATCCGTATGTATCTTGCAAATCTCTATGTCTCCCTCCTTGACTTGATCGCGGATGGAATTGAAGCGTCTCTTGATGTGCTTGGTTCTCTTGTGAAATCTGGATTCCTTTGCCAAGGCAATTGCACCAGTATTGTCACAAAATATTTTCATTGGACCCGATGCACTAGGTATGACACCTAGATCGGATATGAACTCCTTCATCCAGACTCCTTCATTTGCTGCTTCCGAAGCAGCTATGTACTCCGCTTCACACGTAGATCCCGCCACGACGCTCTGCTTGGAACTGCACCAACTGACAGCTCCACCATTCAATATAAACACGTATCCGGTTTGTGACTTAGAGTCATCCGGATCAGTGTCAAAGCTTGCATCGACGTAACCATTTACGACGAGCTCTTTGTCACCTCCATAAACGAGAAACATATCCTTAGTCCTTTTCAGGTATTTCAGGATGTTCTTGACCGCTGTCCAGTGATCCACTCCTGGATTACTTTGGTACCTCCCTGCTAAACTAATAGCAAGGCACACATCTGGTCTGATACACAGCATTGCATACATGAAAGAACCTATGGCTGAAGCATAGGGAATGACCTTCATTTTCTCTCTATCTTCTGCAGTGGCCGCGCATTGAGTCTGACTCAACTTCACACCTTGCAACACAGGCAAGAACCCTTTCTTTGCTTGATCCATTTTGAACTTCTTCAAAACTTTATCAAGGTATGTGCTTTGTGGAAGTCCAATTAAGCGTCTTGATCTATCTCTATAGATCTTGATGCCCAATATATAAGCAGCTTCACCGAGGTCTTTCATTGAAAAATTCTTATTCAAGTATCCTTTTATGCCATTCAGAAATTCAGTATCATTTCCGATCAACAATATGTCATCCACATATAATATCAGAAATGCTACAGAGCTCCCACTCACTTTCTTGTAAATACAGGCTTCTCCAAAAGTCTGTATAAAACCATATGCTTTGATCACACTATCAAAGCGTATATTCCAACTCCGAGAGGCTTGCACCAGTCCATAAATGGATCGCTGGAGCTTGCACACTTTGTTAGCACCTTTTGGATCGACAAAACCTTCTGGTTGCATCATATACAACTCTTCTTTAAGATATCCATTAAGGAATGCAGTTTTGACATCCATTTGCCAAATTTCATAATCATAAAATGCGGCAATTGCTAACATGATTCGGACGGACTTAAGCATCGCTACGGGTGAGAAAGTCTCATCGTAGTCAACTCCTTGAACTTGTCGAAAACCCGTCGCCACAAGTCGAGCTTTTTAGACAGTAACATTACCGTCAGCGTCAGTCTTCTTCTTGAAGATCCATTTATTCTCTATGGCTTGCCGATCATCGGGCAAGTCAACCAAAGTCCATACTTTGTTCTCATACATGGATCCCATCTCAGATTTCATGGCCTCAAGCCATTTCGCGGAATCTGGGCTCATCATCGCTTCCTCATAGTTCGTAGGTTCGTCATGGTCAAGTAACATGACTTCCAGAACAGGATTACCGTACCACTCTGGTGCGGATCTTACTCTAGTTGACCTACGAGGTTCGGTAGTAACTTGATCAGAAGTTTCATGATCATCATCATTAGCTTCCTCACTAATTGGTGTAGGAATCACTGGAACTGATTTCTGTGATGAACTACTTTTCAATAAGGGAGCAGGTACAATTACCTCATCAAGTTCTACTTTTCACCCACTCACTTCTTTCGAGAGAAGCTCCTTCTCCAGACAGGATCCATTCTTAGCAACGAATATCTTGCCTTCGGATCTGTGATAGAAGGTGTATCCAACAGTTTCCTTTGGGTATCCTATGAAGACACATTTCTCCGATTTGGGTTCGAGCTTATCAGGTTGAAGCTTTTTCACATAAGCATCGCAGCCCCAAACTTTAAGAAACGACAACTTGGGTTTCTTGCCAAACCATAGTTCATATGGCGTCGTCTCAACGGATTTAGATGGTGCCCTATTTAACGTGAATGCAGCCGTCTCTAAAGCATAACCCCAAAACGATAGCGGTAAATCAGTAAGAGATATCATAGATCGCACCATATCTAATAAAGTACGATTACGACATTCAGACACACCATTACGCTGTGGTGTTCCGGGTGGCGTGAGTTGTGAAACTATTCCGCATTGTTTCAAATGAAGACCAAACTCGTAACTCAAATATTCTCCTCCACGATCAGATCGTAGAAACTTTATTTTCTTGTTACGATGATTTTCCACTTCACTCTGTATTTCTTTTAATTTTTCAAATGTTTCAGACTTATGTTTCATCAAGTAGATATACCCATACCTGATCAAATCATCTGTGAAGGTTAGAAAATAACGATACCCGTCGCGAGCATCAACACTCATCGGACCGCATACATCAGTATGTATTATTTCCAACAAGTCTGTTGCTCGCTCCATTGTTCTGGAGAACGGAGTCTTAGTCATCTTGCCCATGAGGCATGGTTCGCAAGCATCAAGTGATTCATAATCAAGTGATTCCAAAAAAGCCCATCAGAATGGAGTTTCTTCATGCGCTTTACACCAATATGACCTAAACGGCAGTGCCACAAATAAGTTGCACTATCATTATTAAACTTATATCTTTTGGCTTCAATACTATGAATATGTGTATCACTACTATCGAGATTCAATAAAAATAGACCACTCATCAAGGGTGCATGACCATAAAAGATATTACTCATATAAATAGAACAACCATTATTCTCCGATTTAAATGAATAACCGTCTCGCATCAAACAAGATCCAGATATAATGTTCATGCTTAACGCTGGCACCAAATAACAATTATTCAGGTCTAAAACTAATCCCGAAGGTAGATGTAGAGGTAGCGTGCCGACGGCGATCACATCGACTTTGGAACCATTTCCCACGCGCATCGTCACCTCGTCCTTAGCCAATCTTCGCTTAATCCGTAGCCCCTGTTTCGAGTTGCAAATATGAGCAACAGAACCAGTATCAAATACCCAGGCGCTACTACGAGCATTAGTAAGGTACACATCAATAACATGTATATCAAATATACCTTTCACTTTGCCATCCTTCTTATCCGCCAAATACTTGGGGCAGTTCCGCTTCCAGTGACCAGTCCCTTTGCAGTAGAAGCACTCAGTCTCAGGCTTAGGTCCAGACTTGGGCTTCTTCACTTGAGCAGCAACTTGCTTGCCGTTCTTCTTGAAGTTCCCCTTCTTCCCTTTGCCCTTCTTCTTGAAACTAGTGGTCTTGTTGACCATCAACACTTGATGCTCCTTCTTGATTTCTACCTCCGCAGCCTTTAGCATTGCGAAGAGCTCGGGAATTGTCTTATCCATCCCTTGCATATTATAGTTCATCACGAAGCTTTTGTAGCTTGGTGGCAGTGATTGAAGAACTCTGTCAATGACACTATCAACTGGAAGATTAACTCCCAGCTGAGTCAAGTGATTGTGGTACCCAGACATTCTGAGTATATGCTCACTGACAGAACTATTCTCCTCCATTTTGCAGCTGTAGAACTTATTGGAGACTTCATATCTCTCAATCCGGGCATTTGCTTGAAATATTAACTTCAACTCCTGGAACATCTCATATGCTCCATGACGTTCAAAACATCGTTGAAGTCCCGGTTCTAAGCCGTAAAGCATGGCACACTGAACTATCGAGTAGTCATCAGCTTTGCTCTGCCAGACGTTCATAACATCTGGTGTTGCTCCTGCAGCGGGTTTGGCACCTAGCGGTGCTTCCAGGACGTAATTCTTCTGTGCAGCAATGAGGATAATCCTCAAGTTACGGACCCAGTCCGTGTAGTTGCTACCATCATCTTTCAACTTAGCTTTCTCTAGGAACGCATTAAAATTCAATGGAACAGTAGCACGGGCCATTTATCTACAACAACATAGACATGCAAAATACTATCAGGTACTAAGTTCATGATAAATTAAAGTTCAATTAATCATATTACTTAAGAACTCCCACTTAGATAGACATCCCTCTAATCATCTAAGTGATCACGTGATCCATATCAACTAAACCATGTCCGATCATCACGTGAGATGGAGTAGTTTTCAATGGTGAACATCACTATGTTGATCATATCTACTATATGATTCACGCTCGACCTTTCGGTCTCAGTGTTCCGAGGCCATATCTGCATATGCTAGGCTCGTCAAGTTTAACCCGAGTATTCTGCGTGTGCAAAACTGGCTTGCACCCGTTGTATGTGAACGTAGAGCTTATCACACCCGATCATCACGTGGTGTCTCGGCACGACGAACTGTAGCAACGGTGCATACTCAGGGAGAACACTTATACCTTGAAATTTAGTGAGAGATCATCTTATAATGCTACCGCCGTACTAAGCAAAATAAGATGCATAAAGGATAAACATCACATGCAATCAATATAAGTGATATGATATGGCCATCATCATCTTGTGCCTTTGATCTCCATCTCCAAAGCACCGTCATGATCACCATCGTCACCGGCTTGACACCTTGATCTCCATCGAAGCATCGTTGTCGTCTCGCCAACTATTGCTTCTACGACTATCGCTACCGCTTAGTGATAAAGTAAAGCAATTACATGGCGATTGCATTTCATACAATAAAGCGACAACCATATGGCTCCTGCCAGTTGCCGATAACTGTTACAAAACATGATCATCTCATACAACAATTTATATATCATCACGTCTTGACCATATCACATCACAGCAAGCCCTGCAAAAACAAGTTAGACGTCCTCTACTTTGTTGTTGCAAGTTTTACGTGGCTGCTACGGGCTTAGCAAGAACCGTTCTTACCTACGCATCAAAACCACAACGATTTTTCGTCAAGTGTGTTGTTTTAACCTTCAACAAGGACCGGGCGTAGTCACACTCGATTCAACTAAAGTTGGAGAAACAGACACCCACTAGCCACCTGTGTGCAAAGCACGGCGGTAGAACCAGTCTCATGAACGCGGTCATGTAATGTCGGTCTGGGCCGCTTCATCCAACAATACCGCCGAATCAAAGTATGACATGCTGGTAAGCAGTATGACTATTATCGCCCACAACTCTTTGTGTTCTACTCGTGCATATAACATCTACGCATAGACCTGGCTCTGATACCACTGTTGGGGAACGTAGTATTTCAAAAAAATTCCTACGATCACGCAAGATCTATCTAGGAGAAGCATAGCAACGAGCGGGAGAGTGTGTCCACGTACCCTCGTAGACCGAAAGCGGAAGCGTTAAGTAACGCGGTTGATGTAGTCGAACGTCTTTGCGATCCAACCGATCAAGTACCGAACGCACGACACCTCCGCGATCTGCACACGTTCAGCTCGGTGACGTCCCTCGAACTCTAGATCCAGCTGAGGCCGAGGGAGAGTTTCCTCAGCACGACGGCGTGGTGACGGTGATGATGAAGTTACCGACGCAGGGCTTCGCCGAAGCACTACGACAATATGACCGAGGTGGAAAACTGTGGAGGGGGGCACCGCACACGGCTAAGAAATCAACTTGTGTGTCTATGGGGTGCCCCCTCCCCCGTATATAAAGGAGGGGAGGACGGGGCCGGCCGGCCTCAAGGGGCGCGCCCAAGGGTGGGAATCCTACTCATACTAGGGGTAGGTTCCCCCCTTTCCTAGTCCAACAAGGAGGGGAAGGAAGGAGGAAGGGGAGAGAAGGAAGGAGGGGGGCGCCGCCCCCACCCCTTGTCCAATTCGGACTGGGGGGCGCGCGCCACCTCCTGGCCGGCCCTCTCTCCTCTAAGGACCATGGTGGCCCATTAACTTCCCGAGGGGGGGGGTTCTGGTAACCCTCCGGCACTCTGGTTTTATCCGAAACACTCCGGAACACTTCCGGTGTCTGAACAACATGGTCCAATATATCAATCTTTATGTCTCGACAATTTCGAGACTTCTCGTCATGTCCGTGATCTCATCTGAGACTCCAAACAACTTCGGTACATCAAATCACATAAACTCATAATACCAATCGTCATCGAATGTTAAGCGTGCGGACCCTACGGGTTCGTGAACTGTGTAGACATGACCGAGACACTTCTCCGGTCAATAACCAACAGTGGAACCTGGATGCTCATATTGGTCCTAAATATTCTTCGAAGATCTTTATTGGTCAAACCGCATAACAACATACGTTGTTCCCTTTGTCATCGGTAGTTACTTGCCCGAGATTCGATCGTCGGTATCATCATACCTAGTTCAACCTCGTTACCGGCAAGTCTCTTTACTCGTTCCGTAGTGCATCATCCCGCAACTAACTTATTTGTCACATAGCTTGCAAGGCTTATAGTGATCTGCATTACCGAGATGGCCCAGAGATAACTCTCCGATAATCGGAGTGACAAATCCTAATCTCGATCTATACCAACTCAACAAACACCATCGGAGACACCTGTAGAGCATCTTTATAATCACCCAGTCACGTAGTGACGTTTGATAGCACACTAAGTGTTCCTCCGGTATTCGGGAGTTGCATAATCTCATAATCATAGGAACATGTATAAGTCATGAAAAAAGCAATAGCAATAAACTAAACGATCATAGTGCTAAGCTAACGGATGGGTCTTGTCCATCACATCATTCTCTAACGATCTGATCCCGTTCATCAAATGACAACACATGTCTATGGCTAGGAAACTTAACCATCTTTGATTAACGAGCTAGTCCAGTAGAGGCATACTAGGGACACTCTGTTTGTCTATGTATTCACACATGTACTAAGTTTTCGGTTAATACAATTCTAGCATGAATAATAAACATTTATCATGATATAAGGAAATATAAATAATAACTTTATTATTGCCTCTAGGGCATATTTCCTTCAGAACCTTTCTTCGGTCCTGCCTGTAGTATATTATCGTCAGGGAAATATTTTGCTCTAAGAACTTGGGCACATAAAGATTCGGGATGAGTAATGATCCTCCAACTCTGTTTAGCCAGCAGCGCTAAGTTAAAAGCGTGTAAATCTCTGAACCCCATGCCTCCACTTGATTTTGCAAGGCACATCCTCCACCAAGCTACCCAACGCATTTTCTTTTCTTCTTCTGTGTCTCCCCACCAGAAAGTTGCCATAGCACCCGTGGTTTCCTTGCATATCTTCTTTGGCAATTTAAAAGCAGCCATAGCAAACACGGGGATTGATTGGATGACAACTTTTAACAAGATTTCCTTACCACCGATGATTAGCTTGCCATGAGGCATATAATTTGCCCATGAATATATATACTCTAGAAATACACAAGGTTTCCAGAACTAGTTTATGAGTAGCACTATTTGGATCCCACTGCTTAAGCGTATGGCCTTTGCAGGCAGTTGCATACTTTATAATTCTCTTTCTTGGCGTGTTTGTGCAGAGAAACATTCATTCATACATTTATGCTTCAAATTGCGGTGTTGGCCAATCACCTAAACGGAAGGGACACTGATGTCCAATAGATCAAGATATATGGGCCACGACCGTAAGTTGGATACTGTACAAGCAGCCAACCAACCATCTATTTGCATTCCGTAACACCAGAATACATGCTCAATTATTTCTATGTTTTCCTTGAGGAGAAAGGTTAAATCCAAGCACCGCGGGTTTAGATATAAAAATAGTACTTGGATGTTTTATGTGCGGATAACAGACAGTTTATACACACTAATGACCCTGATTTAAATAGTGACTTAGGTCTCGTGGTTTTTTACTTAGGCCCTGTTTGTTATCTTGTATTTCAGGAACCCCGTTCCCCACCAGCCTTTCCACTTCATTTCCAGGGAATGCATAATATTCTAGCATCAGGTGAGATTCCCCGAACCCTCGCCGCCTCACTGGGGAGGGATCATCCTCGGTCAAGGTGACCTTGATTGTAGCCTGCACGCTTCAGTGCGAACGCCGACATGGATTAAGTAGCCGCTGAAGTATTCAGCCTATGTTAGTGTGGATCGAGTTGCCGCTGAAGCATCATCAGGGTGTCTGTCTGAAAATCTACCATGTAGTTGATCTTGTATTCCATTCCATCTACCATCTATTATTGGTACATCCTTTTCATCCATGTAACATACTTCATTCCCTTATATAAGGCCACTGTCTTTCGTGTCAAACTTTGATTTATAATTTTGGTCAACAAAATATGAATTATATGCCGTAAAAAATATATCATCGATAAGTTCTTTGAGATGTGCATCCAGTAACATATTTTTTGTGTCATATATGATATACCTCACTTTTTGTTGCTAAAATTAATGGTCAAAATTAGATATAAAAACATGAAGTGGCCATGTATAAGAATGGAGGGAGTAACATTTGTTTTGCAATGGATTGGAAGGTTCTCCCAGTACTATATGTTTATCTCTCTCTACAGCACAAGCCTTACTAATGCATGTGAGGCATTAGTACGTTTTGTTAAGAGTACGTTTTTCCGTTTCATTCACTAACCCCGTTTGATTAGGTGAAAAGGGAGGCATCCTTTCATAAAATAGTACCATGTGCCGCACATAATGAATTGAGAATTGAATTGAACTCGTATGAGAAGTATTCTCCACCACGATTAGACTGAAATTGTTTGATTTCTTTTTTCAAGTTAATTTTCAGCTTTTGCCTTACATAAATTTTAAAGTAGTGTAGAGTGTCATCTTAGCAAACTAGGAAAATGTAAGTTTAGTGCCACAAAAAAAAATATTGGATTCGTATTTGAAATAAGTTTCTTGTGATACTATTTTTGAGGTACATATAACTTATATTTTACTAGTTAAATCTAAGGTCAAATTTTGATCCAAAATAGGAGGGACAAATAAACCTGGATAGAGAAAGTACCGTGTAAGCTCTGCAATAATTGATTGAGGGATATGTGTACATCGATGCAAGGCCAGAGTCAGCCCTCCTGCTTTTCTAGAAAATGGAGAACACTATAAACAAACTATTGGTCAAAATTGTATCTTGAAGTCCTTGTACTACCTCTCTCTCAGTTTACAGGGCGTGCGCATACCCCTAGGTCGTCAATTTGACCAACTTAATACAAGTCATATATTACAAAAAATATACCAACATAAACTTCAGAGTTTCTACTTTCAAAAGATATAATTTTTGTGTTATATAGTTTATATTAGGGTAATAAAATTGGCAACCTAGGTATACGCGCAGGACTTGTAAACTGAAACGGAGGTAGTAACTCAATCCGTCTCCTGCATTGGATATTGTGAGTGTTAAATGATGGAGATCCGTTCTTTTGGTTTTCAAGCAAATCCTTCAGCCTGGAGTCCAAACAATATCTGTACTTCAGTATATAACATAACAATGGTGCCGCAGTCCATCGGCAGCCACGGTCATAACCAAAAACATAACATGGAGATCACGGCTTCCACCCTTCTGCTGCTTATGGCTAGCGTGCTGGTCCATGTCCTGCCTACGATCTGCGCGACGGTAGGTGGCTTCAGCCTCCCACTGGTCGCCAACCACGGCGGGGGCACGTACCGGGTGGACAATGACGGCGTCGTGGTCGTGAACACCACGAACTTCCACCACCGTTCCTCCGTGACGGGCCCCCTGGAGTATATGTACGGCGTGGCTGTGGGCGTCGGCACGGGCCATGGCAAGGGTGCCTACTTCCTCGTGCTGGACACGGCCAGCAGCCTGACGTGGATGCGGTGCCTGCACTGCTTGCCGGAGCAATCACAATACGGCTCGGTGTTCGACCCTGGCCACTCGGGCAGTTACCGCCCTCTCCAATCGACGAGCCCCCTGTGCCGGCCTCCCAACCCGGTCCACCCCGCCGGCCACAAGTGTTCCTTCCACCTCCCACACGGGTTCGTCGGCGTCGACACCATCATTCTGGGTAATCCGACTTTGCCTATCCACGGCATCGCCTTCGGGTGCGCGCAGGCCACCGAGGCGTTCCACACCAAAGGCACATTCGCAGGCACACTGGGCATGGGTCGGCTGCCTACGTCCCTCATCATGCAAATCAAAGACTGTGTCGCCTGGCGCTTCTCTTACTGTCTGATCGGCCAAGGTCACAGCCAGGACCGGCACGGCTTCATTCGCTTCGGCGCCGACATCCCGGAGCCCCTACCTCTAGGCCACCATCGCATCAAGATCCTTCCTACGCCACCACACCTCCCACATGGCGTCGCCGACTCGGCTTACTACGTGAAGCTTCTGGGCGTGAGCCTCAATGGGTCCCCGATCCCGGGCATCCACCAGAATATGTTCGAGCGGCGACACGACGGGTCAGGCGGATGCTTCGTGGACATCGGCATACAGGTGACCCATCTGGTGTGGGCCGCATACACGCTCGTCGAGAATGCGGTGGCCGGTGTGCTGCAGCAGTGGGGGTACGAGCGCGTGCATGACCACAACTTCCGCCTGTGTTTCCGGCAGAAGCCCGCGATCTGGTCACGTATCCCAAGGCTGACGCTCGACTTTGAGGGTCCGACTACTCGGCACGGGGAGCGCACACGCGCACACCTTGAAATCCGCTCACGGGGCCTCTTCTTCAATGTTGACAACGAGCAGTTGTTGTGCTTTGGCGTGTACCCCACAACCATGGGCCATACGACGGTCATCGGAGCTATGCAGCAGGTGGATACGCGATTTATTTTTTACCTCAGGGCCAACACCATCACCATCCACCCGGAGAGCTGTGAGGATGACACCGTGCCCACCCCGTCCGAGTGGTGACCTTGTACTCGTCGGTCATTAGCCGGTCATGTTTAAGACTGCTGTGTGCCTTAATTGAGGTGCAATTCCAAATATATAATAAACCATAAAGATTCATGCACAGTGCTTTCCTTTTTTTGTTGAGTTGCAGATACAACACAAACTTGTTCATCTATATCTATATCTATACCAATATAAAAAGACTTAAAGAGGCATCTCCAATTAATCTCGGTCATTAAATCATGTTAATCCAACGATCTAGACTGCTTCATAGCAATGCTTTAAGACGGGGTGGACCCTTCGAAGCTAGTAGGATAGGTTCATATATCATTATCTGGCACTGATCCCCGGTACGGATTTTGTAACACATGCGCAGGGACAAGACCTAGACCCGACCGAGCACCCTGTCTCCGTGTCACTCCGTTGACTCTAAGCCCACCTCACGTGACAGAGAAACATCTTGTCAAATTTGTACTACATATTTTGAACAACGATCTGGGACCATTGCATGCCTCGAGCCTAACAAAAGCCTCCCTAATTACGCTGCTGCCGCTGCTGCAAATCGACTGCAACTCGACAGAGCCTGGCACGAATCTTGTTGCCACTGGATGGACGAGATAGGAGGGTGCCGGAACTCCCGGGTGCCATCACACCTTTCCGATTCATAATTCAATGCAGCCTAGCCAATCAGGTATCATTTCGACCGCTCAATTACTCAACGGATAGAGATAATGTGTAACTTGCATCGAGAACTAAAATCGTCATGTGTATGAAATTGTCCAAACTAAGATTAGAAGTGAAGAGTGTTGCTATTATATGAACCAAATTGAAAAGTTTAAGGGTATTGAAGAAGCATGGCAATTGACAACATACTTGATATGCCTAAGCAAGTGGGGGGCCAGAAGCATGGGGTTGAAAAGGACATGGATGTCACCAAGGTCTGCGTCGTCCAGAAAGACGCGGCTGCCATGCTAAGCTGCCACCATTTATGAAGACATAGATGAATTAAGAAGCTTCCCTTACGAAGACATAGCTACCACATCAAGAGATCAACTGACAATGGAATTGATGATTCACCAGGTATCATTGGGCATGTACTCAACTCCAAGCAATCTTCATCTGCTTCCCAGCAAGCACCAAGAAATTCGCATATCTTTTTTGTTCCGGAGCAGTGGCGGAGCTAGACGGGATCTGCTGTGTGTGTGTGTGTGTGTGTGGGGGGGGGGGGGGGGGGGGGGGCGAATGAGAAAATAAGAGTGTTTGGGGGGGGGGGGGGGAGGTAAAAAAGTTCTCACCTTAGCTCTCCAAAAAATCCTTGACACATATAGCTCCGCCACTGTTCCGGAGCTTGCCAACATACTTAGCTTCTTCCTGAAAGCACATAAACATTTCCAAGGGGTCACTCGCACCGGTTCTGAATGTTCTACTGGGCCAGCTGCAAATTTTTGAACAAATTATAGTCCAGGCAAATGGACACAACTTGACATTATTTTGAACTCCCCTTTTAGGTTGAAGTTAGCTAATGCAGAATAAAAGAGAATAGGTAGCTAACTGCAGAAGGCGACGCATGTGTATAGATATAGCAAGGAGCATCACCAAACAACCATCGGCATGGACCCTGGGTCAGGCTGCAATCAAGGCCAGAACACTGCATGCAAGCGCACATGGAAGCATCCCTAAAATGGAGGACAAATTGATAACATACGCCATATAATAGAACAATCAAATACTAGGGAAAGAGGAGGGAACAACCGCATGAAGACGCGGACGTGCGAGACGCTCGTGGCGGAGGCCCTTGATCGGATCTCTCCGAATCCCTAAGGAGGGACTGAATCGAGCAGGAGGTTGATGTGAAGTTGGAGCGTCATCTCACCATTGCGGTGACACGCCCCATGCATCTTTGCCATGTTTAATCCCACCTCCAGGAGACCCCAAAGACCAAGCCTGTAGAACACCTTGGCATATGAGCACCGCTAAGATGAAGACCCTGAGGTCAGCGCGAGCATGGAAGTGCGTTCTCTATTGCATAAGCATGGTGACGTCGACATCAATACGAGTTGTCCACGTGTTCTTGCTCTCTACAACAAGTTCCTGCAACGACTGTGAGTGTATTGTGAGTTTTTTCCATGCCTACCAAACCGGTGTTGTACACCATGAGCAAGCACTGGCACGGGCATCGCCGGATCAACGCGGCAAGGTCAGCATGGCAGACCGAGAGGGAGAGTCTCTTCAGCGAGGGGAACCCGACACCGGCCCGTGGTGGGGCCAACAGCAGGTATCCAGCATGCAGGTTGATGGAGGTGGTGCAGTCCAAGCGCGGCAAGTCCACACCCAGACAGTGGACTTGCAGGTTCTGTGGGAGGGTGAAGCGCAGCTCCGCTGGTGCGAGCCTTGCAGCGGCACAGAGCAAAGAGGATACGCTGGAGGGGAGCATGTCATGTTGCATGGGGACACTGATATCGAGGAGGAGGCGGTGAAACACCCGGGGACGAGCAGCACGTTGGAGAGCGGCCTCGAGTGAGCCGAACGGGACATCATGGAGGGTGATGGCGACCTTGGGGAGGCGGGTCCAGAAGCCGCGCCACCGGTGGGAGAGGATGCATGTGCGCACTGCGGCACGGGCGCAGCTGAGGCGCTTGAGAACCTGGACGAGCAGATCATCCGAGAGGGTGCTGATGAGGTCTGTTGAATCATGGGAGGCATGGCATGGTCCATTGTCTGACTCTGACTCCTCCATAGAATACCCACCTACAAATACATTATTTTAGAGAGTGATATATAACTCATGGGGCAATAATATGCTCTTATACTACCTTGCTTTGTTTCCAAAATCAACACTCCAGAGTTTGAAAGTATATCTTGTTATTCTTGTAGTTCATTATTTTTTTCTACAAATTTGGTCAACCTTAGATTTCCAGACTTTTGATAAAATTTGGAGGAATCAGTTTATTTTATTTTTTGTAGGAAAGCATGAGTTTAGAGTGTACAAAAGATAAAAGTAACTATCACATAGATCTAGGAAATATGCTAATTAATCATGGATAAGATAAAAGTAAATGTTGCATCTAGGAATATGGTAATCATGTAAGAAGAAGTGCTAACCAGAAATAAACTCAATGCTGCTTTCCACATATGGATACTCCCGGAAGATGTTGTTTATTTGTGTGCACCAAGCATCACTGGGCACGTCCTGATCTAGCAGCCTCACCGTCACACTTTTGAGCATGGGCGCACATCTAAATAGCACTCTTAATAAATCAAGCTCATGATCCTCCCCGTCCAATCCTTCAATTTCCACCTTTTCAAGATTATTCAAGGACACAGTTTGGATTCTCCAACCCTTTGGGCGATGACAAGGCCAATTAAGTGGGCACGCTTCTTTCACCTATATATTTACGAAAACACTAACGCCCACACGCGTGGGCGTTAGACAACTCACCCACACGCCTCCATCGTCGTCCAGCGCCCTTTGCACGAATCTTGGCATGAAAAGGCTGATTTTGTGTGCCATGTAGGACAACTCGTGTGTGGGTGTGAGGGAGTTCGCCCGCACGCCGGTTTCTCTCCGCGGTCAATGTTTCGCCAGTCGGGGCGTGCGATGAAACTGCTGTCGCGCCCGCACGCCGCGCACCACTTCTGTTCCCCATCTCCTACGACTGCCCATTCTCCCACTCTCCCACACCCAAGCTGTCATTTGCAATGTTTTGGAATGGTACATGGCAACTACCCTATTTGTGAGCATGAGCAGATGGCAACTCTCTTTTTACCCCGAACATGTTATTGTTGCCACGTCTGTTTTGTAGCGCTACATGGCAACTGTCTAGTGTTAGTAGGTGGCAACTCCTAAAGATACCACCATCGCCCACATGCCCGTCTCCTCTCCCACACACCAAAAGCTATCAGTTGCCATGTGTTTTGCAGGGTACATGGCAACTGCCCTATTTGTGAGCATGAGCAGGTGGCAACTCTCTTTTTACCCCGAACATGTTATTGTTGCCACGTCTGTTTTGTAGCGCTACATGGCAACTGTCTAGTGTTAGTAGGTGGCAACTCCTAAAGATACCACCATCGTCCACATGCCCGTCTCCTCTCCCACACACCAAAAGCTATCAGTTGCCATGTGTTTTGCAGGGTACATGGCAACTGCCCTATTTGTGAGCATGAGCAGGTGGCAACTCTCTTTTTACCCCGAACATGTTATTGTTGCCACGTCTGTTTTGTAGCGCTACATGGCAACTGTCTAGTGTTAGTAGGTGGCAACTCCTAAAGATACCACCATCGCCCACATGCCCGTCTCCTCTCCCACACACCAAAAGCTATCAGTTGCCATGTGTTTTGCAGGGTACATGGCAACTGCCCTATTTGTGAGCATGAGCAGGTGGCAACTCTCTTTTTACCCCGAACATGTTATTGTTGCCACGTCTGTTTTGTAGCGCTACATGGCAACTGTCTAGTGTTAGTAGGTGGCAACTCCTAAAGATACCACCATCGCCCACATGCCCGTCTCCTCTCCCACACACCAAAAGCTATCAGTTGCCATGTGTTTTGCAGGGTACATGGCAACTGCCCTATTTGTGAGCATGAGCAGGTGGCAACTCTCTTTTTACCCCGAACATGTTATTGTTGCCACGTCTGTTTTGTAGCGCTACATGGCAACTGTCTAGTGTTAGTAGGTGGCAACTCCTAAAGATACCACCATCGCCCACATGCCCGTCTCCTCTCCCACACACCAAAAGCTATCAGTTGCCATGTGTTTTGCAGGGTACATGGCAACTGCCCTAGCGCGCTTGTAAGCAGAAGGCAACTCTCTTTTTACCGAAACATGTTTTTTGCCATGTTTTTTAGTGCTACATGGCAACTGTCCAGTGTTAGTAGGTGGCAACTCCTAAAGTTTTTCAAATCATGGTATCTGTAGTAGACCAGACCATACATGGCAACAGCTGCAGTTGCCCAAAAATGGCATCTGACACTTTGACCTAAGATGGCAACTGCAGTTGAGCAACCATGGCAACTGTAGTTCAGCAACATGGCAACTGCAGTTCAGCAACATGGCAACATGGCAACCGAAGAGGTCCGGACCATGGCAATCGCGGCAGGACGCGTGGTTACTGACACGCGGGGCGTGTGGCTCGCATGCGGGGAGGGGCGACGGCCGAGACGGGTCGTGCGGGCCGCGCGCTCGCTCGCCCGGGCGTGCTCGTGCGGGGGCGACCGCGCTGCACCGGACGTGCGGGATGTGGCTGCGCGCGCCCGTACGCGGTCGTGCGGGCGGGGTCGTCTCCGTGCCACACAGGGCGTGCGGCACAACCATCCGATACACCACACGTGTGGCAGTTATCGGCGTCCAATATTTAAGATAAATGTGAATCACATCTCAATGCATTATTTATATAGATGCTCCGACCCCTTAGATGTTCACTGAGAAATGATAAGAAGTAAAGGCGGGAGTGGAGAGGGGAACTCGAACCGCTGGCCCAATTCCCAAAGCAGATAAGTGGTCGGCGCCCAACCGGGGAACGGCCAAAATAAATACCGACGCTGCTTTCAATACTACCACCGGGGAGAGCGCAGCCAGCGCAATTGCCAGGGACTACAGAGGACTGGTCTTTCTTTCTGTCTGCAAAAAGCTGCCGGAGTGTAGCAGTGTTAGTGAGGCTGAGGCCAGAGCTGCCCTGGTTGGGCTCACGTCGATGAGCAAATACTATAATGGGGAGGTGGTACTGGAGATGGATAATCAAGACGTCATTGATGAGTTAAACTCAAAACTCCCTCCCCGGTCGGACCGATATGGACTCATCATGGACATCAAATTTGCGATGAAGAACTTCGCCGCGTGCAGAGTCCAGTATGTGAATCGGAAGTGTAACGAGCTTGCGCACGGCTTGGCAGCTCTACCCAGGAGTACGGGTGACCAACTGGTGATTGCAGATGTTCCACCGAGTCTTCGATCCCTGATGTTGGCAGAATCTTGTGCTCCTCCTGAGTAGTCTGTACTACTCTGACCTTAAAAAAAATGATAAGAAGTACTGCACGCACACGTTTCAAATATATAAGCATGGTGGTAAGTTACCTCTGATCTCGACAGCACGATCTTAAGGCTTACTATATCGGTAAGACAAAGACCTAGATAATTTATGCGAAAGAGACGCAACACAAATGGTCCAAGCATGTGCCCTCTTGTTGTGAGATGTAGGTTCAAATAACCAGATAAGTGGGTGCCCATATTTCTACGTATCTCTGTGGCAAGGTGGTACTCTTCCACTGGGTGAAGACAATATGAACCCTGCAAAATCAATTCAGCAAGACATGATGATGAATAAGTTTAATTTAGCAGGTAGTCCATATATAAATTGTGCAGGACAGGAGACATACTTTGGCACACATGTGCAGGGTCAAGACCTCGACCCTGGCTCGGTGTCTCTCGCGCGGCGACTCGAAGCCCACCTCCAAGAGGTCCAGGTGCCAAAGACCAAGCCCGCGGGTGAACCTGTCGGCGGCGTACTGCGGGCGGCATCTCTTGGAAATCTTGTCCACCATTGGTGCCAAGACGGTGGTCACCGTCGTCAATTGCTTAAGCACGCTTGTATTTACACGGCCTTGAAGCGGCTTGAGGAGCTCCAAGAGTCGGTCTAATTCTACCTTTTGCAGGAACGCCGAGTGGATGGTGACGTCATCGACCATGAGCACGTGCAGGCGCGGGCAGTAGGGGATCAAGGCAGCCAGGTCAAGGTAGCAGGCGGAGAGGGTCAGCCTCTCGAGCGCCGGGAACCCTGAGTGAGCTCGCAGCGACAACACGTGCGGCGACACCCCGCGCAGCTCGATCGAAGTGGCGCGGTGAAGGCAAGGCAGCTCTATGGGGCGCGTCCAGTCCACGTACCGGGTGAGGTTGAACCGGAGCTCCGCGGGCGCGAGCGCGGCGGCGGCACGGAGAACCGAGGAGACGCTGTCGGCGGGCAGCCTGCTGCCCTCTTCCGCGACACGGATGTCAAGGAGGCGCACCCGGGGCCCGGCGGCGCGGCGTAGCGCGGCCTCGAGCGAGCCGAGCGGGACGTCATTGAGGGTGACGTCCGATTGAGCGTCATGATTCGTGCAGATTTTCTGTCACGGTGTGAACCACGGGAAAGTTGTAGTTGAGCTCGTATATATGGACCTATATGCTCGGCACCGTCCTATCTAGTATGGCTTACATATGTACGGCTGGTTTTTATGGGTGATCAATTGAGTTGAGTTGAAATATGTTGCATGACACGGTGTACGGTATTCAAAACTAAGTGATGATTTAATATTGGCTTGATATTCTTGATTTTAACATATAGATATTTGTATATCTCTGCAGCAACACACATACATTCAACCAGTAGAAATTAAAAAGGTCTAACTTTAATAATGTGCGAGCAGGGCCACGTTTCTCCTCCCATCATTGGTCTGTGTTATCATCTCGATCCAAGGCTCGCAACCCGTTCTTCAAATTCCATCGATTGGCACGGCGTCCACGATGCTGTTGCCCTACGGCATCATGAGTCCTCTCTGCAGTATATATCACGTATCTGTATTCAACTATTCATTAGCGGAGGGTGTGTTTGGGGCTTTTGGTACCTAGCTGGGTGTCGGCTACTCTAGCCGGAGACATTCAATTTTGTTAACTATAACTCAATTGCATGTTCAAGCTTGGACGTATTTTAGATGAATTTCATCAAATTCGTTGCGCACGGTCGATCGTTTTGAAATTTTCTTTGATCACTAGTTTCATCTCGTTGTTCCACACAACTCAAGTTGTAACTTATTTTATTTCAGCGCTCGTAGATGAAGTTGTTCCAAATTTGATGGTATGAGGTAAGTTCACCACTAGAACAAGAGATGAGAGTAACCATCAACACACACGTAATCAAACACCCAAACGTTACATTTGGGGAGCACATAGATGCAACCAAAGGATGTGCTTGTGTTTTGGCTCTCATGCAAGAAGAGGCAATTTGGGCAACCAAACAACTTGCAGAACATGGCTCGAAACTCGTATCATCAAGACCAAAAACAGTGCGAGCAACCAAACACGGCCATAGTCAACAATTGCGACCATGCATACAGCATAGTTTGAGTACGTTACTAATCTTGGAAATTTCCATGGCAGCCAACCAAAAGGAGTAGTACAATATTTAAAGACCAGAGCAACCATGCTAGGAATTGTATGAGTGCACCACTTCGAGCCTGTAGGCCCACGGCGAAAAATAACAGAACGTAGTATGGACTGAAGCCACGAAGCAAAATCCTGAAACAGGTGGGAGAGGATTGTCTTGTTAATGAGCATCCTGACTCCTCAAACATAAGCATGAGAATGATGTCAACCCACAACTTTGGTTGCCGTACCCGTATGTAGACCCTATGAAGATGATCCATGAAGATGTTTTTTACTTTTGAGCACCAATCGGAACATGGAGTGACACCATCTACCATTTTTAGAGTCACTCTTTTAAGCACCAGAGCACATGTAAATATCACTTTCAAGAAATCAAACTCATGATCTTCCCCGTTCATGCCCTGAATTTCCACATTTTCAAGATCAGCCAAGGAGGTAGTTTGTGTTCTCCAGTCCTTAGGCTCATCACAAAGACAATTTACTGGGCATGCATCTTTCACCTAAAACAAGTGCGAAGTACAACAATATATTATGGATGTTTAACTATAACAGAAGCTCAAGAATGTACCTAATGTTTTCTGTTAAGCATCACAGCATGTATTCCAAATGCACAGCGATAAATTTACCTCTGATCTTAGTAGGACGATCTTAAGGTTCCGTATAGCCATATGAATATGATTCATGCCAAGGAGGCGTATCACTAATGCTCCAAACACATGCCCCTTGGTTCTGAGATGCAGGTCCAAACATGAGAAATTGGCGAACATATGTTTATGTATCTCTCACTCAAAGCGAAGATCTGCATTTCCAGAATTAAATGAATCCTGCAAAATCAATTCAGAGTTTCAGACACACGTCACAAACAAATCAAATTTAGCTGGAAAATCCGGTAAATTGGGCGAAGGATTACATGAGACGTACTTGGGCACAGATGTGCATGGACAGGACCTGTACGATGGGGAGCTGCAAAGATGCGTTTTTTCTTGGGTCCGTCAGCCCGTACCTCTTTGCCGTGTTTAAGCCCACTTCCAGGAGGCCCCAAAGACCAAGTCTGTAGAATGCCCTGGCATACGAGCACCGCCACGAGACCTTCTCCACCATTGGTGCTAAGACGGAGACCCCAAGGTGGCCGCGGGCATGGAAGTGCACTGTCAATTGCTTAAGCATGGGGGCATCGACGTCGATACGTGATGTCCACGTGTTACTGCTCTCTACAACAAGTTCTTGCAATGACTTTGAGTGCATTGTGAGTTTGTCCATGCCTACCAAACTAGTGGTGTTCACCGTGAGCAAGCGTAGGCACGTGCAGCGTGGGATCAATGCGGCGAGGTTAGCGTGGCAGCCTAAGAGGGATAGTCTCTTCAGCGAGGGGTACCCGACACTGGATCGTGTTGGGGCTAAGCGGAGGTACTCCGTGCGCAGGTCAATGGAGGTGGCGCAGTCCAAGAGGGGGAGGTTCACATCCAGACAGTGGTCTTGCAGGTTCTGTGAGAGGGTGAAACGTAGCTCCACTGGCGCGGCGGCTCGTAGCAGCGAGGAGGCGCTCGAGGAGGTGAGCATGTGGTCATGCGAGGGGAATCTCCAGGGTGGGAGGATGTCGGCTTGCCAGGGGATGCTTATGTCGAGAAGGAGGCGGTGGAACACCCCGGGACGAGCGGTGCGGCGGAGAGCGATCTCGAGCGAGCCGAACGGAACATCATGGAGGGTGACGGCCTCCTTGGGGAGGCGGGTCCAGAAGTCGCGCCACCGGCGGGAGAGGATGCATGTGCGCACGGCAGCACGTGCGCAGCTAAGGCACTTGAGGACCTGGAGGAGCAGATCACCCGGGAGGGTGCTGATGCGGTCTACTGATACTAGTAGAAAAAGGGTCTAATGTGAAACTCATTAGTCCCGGTTTGTAATTGAACCGGCACTAATGTGACCATTAGTGCCGGTTCCAACGGCCAGGCGGGCGGCGCTCATTAGTACCGGTTCGTGGCGAACCTTTAGTACCCGTTCGTGCCATGAACCGGTACTAAAGAGGTGGTGGCCTTTAGTACGGGTTGGTGGCCCAACCGGTACTAAAGAGGGGGTCTTTAGTACCGGTTGGAGCCACCAACCCGTTTAGTACCGGTTGGAGCCACCAACCGGTACTAAAGGTGGTGCGCTGCCACCCGCAGTGCACAATGTTTAGTGCCACCTCGCTAGTTGAGAGGAGCTCGCACCGGTTTATAAGCCCCGCTGCGGCTACCGTCTCGAGCTCCTCTCTAAGCAGGCCTTTGTGGGCCTATTGCAAGTCTTCTGCCCTGTGGGGCCTACTGGGTCATACGGGCCTGCATCCTGGCCCAACTAGAGATTGGGTTTCTAGTCGTATGCAGGCCGTGCCGGCCCAATAGGCGGGCTGTTTTTGCTTTATTTCAAAAATAAAAATAAAAAAATCCTTACCAACCGGGACTAAAGGTCCCCCAGACCACGGGGCGCCTCGTGCCACGTGGTGGGCCTTTGGTCCCAGTTTGTGTTGAACCGGGACTAAAGGGGGGTACCTTTAGTCCCCACTCTTTAGTGCCGGTTCCAGAACCGGTACTAAAGGTCCTTATGAACCGGTACTAAAAGTCGTCTTTCTACTAGTGTGAACCATGGGAGCGATGGCGTTGTCCATTATCCGAATCCGACTCTTCCATTGGAAACCCCAACGTGATACCTACAACAAAATTATTTGAGGGAGATTTAACTCATGGGGTAGTAATTAACCACTGATGTGTCAATATCTACTCCGACACTACCTTGATTTGTTTGCAAAATCAATACTTGAAAGTTCGATATTATATTCTATTATTGTAGTTGTAGATAATTTTTCATGTAAACTTATTAAAACTTTATACCATATAACTTTAGACAAAATTTGTAGTCATGAGTATACCTTCGTTTTCTAGGAAAGCAGGTGTACAAAAGATAAAGTAACTATAGTGTTGATCTAGGAAATATGCTAATCATGGGTAAGATCAAAGTAACTATATATTGTGTAGGGAAACAACCTAATCATGGATAAGAGAAAATTAAATGTTGCTTCTAGGAATATGCTAATCATGTAAGCAGAGCAGCTAACCAGAAATAAGATCAATGTTGCTTTCCACGTATGGATAATCCCGAAAGATGTTGTTTATTTTTGTGAACCAATCATCACTCGGCATGTCCTGATTCGACAGTTGCCTCACCGTCACACTTTTAAGCAGAGGTGAACATCTAAATAACACTCTCAATAAATCAAGCTCATGATCCTCCCCTTTGAAACCTTTGATTTCAATCTTCTCAAGATTCAAGGAGACAGTTTGGGTTCTCCAGCCCTTTGGGTCATCACAAGGACAATAAAGTGGGCACACTTCTTTCACCTATGATAAATGTGAATCATATCAATGCATTGTAGATGCCCCCTTATTAGGTTTTATTGAGAAAGTATGTATTCCAAATCACATTGATAAATTACCTCTGGTCTCAATAGGACGATCATAAGGTTTTGTATATCTCGAGATATACTATGCATGCCTAGGAGATGCAACACAAATGCTCCAATCGCGTGCCCTCTAGTTGTGAGATGTAGGTTCAAACAGGAGAAGTGGTTGCCCATATGTCTACCTATCTCTGTCGCAAAGGTCCACTGTGCATTTTGAAAATAAGGCAATAATCGACCCTGCAAAATCAATTCAGCAAGACATGCATATTCATGAATAAGATCAATTTAGTCGGTAGATCTATAAATTAAATATGGCAGGACACGCAGGAGACATACTAGGGCGCACATGTGCAGGGACAAGACGGGACGAGACTTGCCTGCTCCCTTCCATGCTCCCATCCGTGCTCCCGCATACGTGGCTTGATTTGATTGGAAGAAAATAAGGCCCGGCCCCACCCCCTGAAAATCAGGGGGGGAGATGATTAGATTAGAAAAGAAAAAGGGAAAAGAACAGCCGTAGGATGAAGTGGGAGCACGGATGGGAGCATGGAGAGGGAGCAGGCAAGCCGGATCCGACAAGACGTCGACGCGAGGGTGCACCTCCGCTCCATGCCTCTCCGGCGACTCAAAGCCCAACTCCAAAAGTCCCCAAAGACCAAGCCCATGCGTGACTAGTAGAAAAGGGGGCTTTTGTCCCGGTTGGTAAGGGCCTTTAGTCCCGGTTTTTGAACCGGAACTAAAGGGTCGTTACTAATGCCTCCTCCTTTAGTCCCGGTTCTTACACGAACCGGGACTAAAGGCCGTCCACGTGGACGCAGCCTGGAGCACCAACCGGGACTAAAGGAAATTTTATGATATTTTTTTTGAATAAAAAAATTTGCGAATTTTTTTTATTTTTTTTTATTTTCAAATTTCTGAATTATTTTAACCTCTAACCTCTAATCACCACCCCTCATCACTGCTCAATTTATCCTCTAATCTCTAATCACCCCTCATCATTCCAAATCATCTAACTTCCCGGACGGTCACCCATCCTCTCACTACTCCAGTCTGAGCACACTTAACTTCCGGGTTCTATTCTCCCTCGTTTCCAAGTCTGCACATGTTGTTTTCCTGACAATAGTAAGATGTCAATCCTATTAACCCTCAGGAATTTAGCTTGAGCATGAAGTGACACATTTCACTGTTTGAGTTTGAAACTATTATTTTTAAAAACATATCACATAACTTTTCGAGTAGATGATTTTTCATATAAAAAACTTTTTCATCCGAGTTCGTATGCAAAAGTTATGCCTATTTTAAGAAATTCCAGAGAGATTTTGCAAATAAAGTCGAAATTCATATTTGTTAATTTTCCCAACAACTAGACCACATATCACATGGGAAACTTATTTTATTTTATTTTTTTGACATTTCCATCATTTTCTTTTGATTTTTCTAAAACTAAAAAGGCGGTCCAGGGGGGGTGGAGTTTGATGGGCCCTTTAATAGCAAAAAGAATTTTCATAAAGAATGTTTTTGTTAGACATTTTAACAGCAAAAAGCATTATCATAAAGATTTTTTTGTTAGAAACTAAAATAACAAAATCTGTTTTTGAATAGAATCATAAAACACAGTAATATTAAATAGTAGGAAAAAGAATCACAGAAATTTCAAAGAATTCAAATTTGAAAACTAATGGCACTAACAGAAAGTTTATAATTTTTATGACCTAAAAGCAAAAAGAATTAAAAAATAAAATTTAATAAAATAAATAAAAACAGCAACAGTAAGTTGTTGTAAGTAGAAACAAAATAAAATAAACAAAGCAACAAAGAAAAAAAAGTGCCATCTACTGGGCCACCACGGCCTGAATACGACTAGAAACCCAACCATGGGCCAGGATTCAGGCCCGCAGGTGGCCCAGTAGGCCCACAGGCACACAGTGTACGGTTAGGCCCGAAAGCCTGCAATTGAGAGGAGCTCGAGAGGGTGGGCGCAGCAGCGCTTATAAACCACTCTCGAGCTCTCTCAACTAGCGAGGTGGGACTAAATTTTGGCCGCGACGCGGGCAGCACATGTCCTTTGGTCCCGGTTGGTGGCACCAACCGGGACTAATGGGCATCGCACCCTTTAGTCCCGGTTCGTGGCACCAACCGGGACTAAAGGGCCCAGATGAACCGGGACTAATGCCTTAGCCGCACGAACCGGGACCAATGCTCACATTAGTCCCGGTTCGTGACTGAACCGGGACTAATGTGAATATTGCCCTGTAACGAAAGCCCTGTTTTGTACTAGTGCGTGAACCTGGGGTACGTGCACCTCAAGGAGACCTTCTCCACCATTGGTGCCAACATGGTGCTCCGAAGCTCACGGCCATCATAGAGGGACAGTGTCGTCAATTGCTCAAGCATGCTTACGTCTACCCGGCCTATCCGCACCTTGAGGCGCTCCACGAGGACCTCTTGCAGTGACGGCGAGTGCACGGTGAAGCTGTCCACCGTGAGCACTTGCAGGCGCGGGTAGCAGGGGATGAAGGCGGCGTGGTCGAGGTCGAGGTGGCAGCCTGAGAGGGTTAACCTCTGGAGCAATGGAAACCCTGACCCTACATGGGCTAAGCGAAGCAGCGGTGGAGACAGGCGTGATACCATTTCCCTTTGTTAACTGTAGCAAACAGTGTAGCTACAGTGTGTATACAGTCTACAGTGCTTGAAGACTGCCTGGGACGGCCTGGGTCCTTGCCCCAGCCTGGCGCCGCCACTGAAGCGAAGGCTCAGCGATAGCCCGTGCAGCTCGATCGTGGTGGCGCGGTGAAAGCGGGGCAGCGCTACGCGGGAACGGATCGGCGTCCCGTACTGCGTGAGGGTGAAGCGGAGCTCCACCGGGGCAAGCGCGGCGGCGGCACGGAGCACCGAGGAGACGCTGGTGGCCTGTGGCCTACGCTCTTGCGGAGTGCGGATGTCGAGGAGGCGCACCCGGGGCCCGGCGGCGCGGCTGAGCGCGGCCTCGATCGAGTCTAGCGGGACGTCGGTGAGGGTGACGTCGACCACGGGGAGGCCGGAGCAGACGTGGCGCCACTGGCGGGAGAGGACGCTGGTGCGCGTGGCGGTGCGGGCGCAGCAGATGCGGAGGAGGACCAGGTGGAGGAGATGGTCGGGGAGGGAGCTGATGCGGTCGGCTGCTCCGGTCTCATCCATGGGAAACCCTAAAGCAGTGAAACACAGAACCACAGGTACCGAGCAGGCCTCTTCTCTCTTTTTTCTCTTTCACAATTGATTTTGACATAGAGATAGAGCCGACGTCTTCTTACCCTCTCTCCCTCGGTGTTTGATTCGTCTCCAACTCGAAAGAAAGCAAGAGATTGATCTACAAACGTGGAGCAGAGAAGGAAATCCCACAATTGACCGGCTTTGATCCGAACACGCTACCCGCTTTCAAGGCTCCATAAATCAAGATCCCTTCCATGAACCCATACTCCCTCATCCTTCCTCCGCCCCTCCCCCTTCCCCACGCGGATATGGGTCCCCGACGCGGTCTAGCACAGAGATGAGGACGCCCCGCTCTCCCTCATCCGGGCGACGTAGTTGGCGGCGCAGCCAGCAGAGAAGCCCAGTCCGGACAAAAACTACAGCCCCCATACTCCCGCCGCAGCCGGAGCAGGATGGACGGCGTGTTAGCCGCGGACGCAGTGGCGTTAGGTAGGCGGCCGTTCCCCACCTTAAGCCAGGAGGAGGCCAACATGGCGACGCGCGTGTACTCCAGGAGCAGGTAAGTGTCCAGATCTCGCAGGAGTGACACGACCCGCTCCTGCAGCATCAAGTCCACCTAGCCCCTCAATCGTGCCTGTCAGGATCATCTGCTGCTACTACTGCTCCAGTTTTTAATTTTGGAAACAAAATAGTTTCGGACCTCAACGAATAAGTGAAATTTCAGAATTTCCCATATTTCGGAAATTATTTCAGATTTTGAGATTTCAAATTTCACTTAATTTCAATGAATTCTAACATGATTTAAATATTATTTTAAAATCAGTTTGAATCTACCTCAAAATTTCGGTGTTAAAAATATTTCGGACCCTATTGAAATATGTGAAATTTCAGAAATTTCGTTGAAATTGAGCGTCGTGTTTCCGCAAAAAACAAAAAGAAAAGAAATCGAGCGTCGTGGGAAGCACCCGTCGTTGTTTGTCGCGCACGGGCGCACGGCCCTCCCATCTCGCCTCGGCTGTGTCGCGTGTAGCCAACGAGGACGACTCTTACTCCCTTACCCTCTTGCTCATCATCCATGAAGCCATGCATCTCCATGTACAAAGACGACCCACTACCCGAGCTCCTCTTGGTCTCCAGGAGTCCAGGGCGCACACCGAGGTCAGGAGCCTCGCCAATTCCCACTCAGGTTTGCTACAACTTTACCACTCTAACCTATGTACGCATTGGCAGTTGATGTAGTTTCA
Source organism: Triticum aestivum (assembly GCF_018294505.1). Classification (NCBI taxonomy): domain Eukaryota; kingdom Viridiplantae; phylum Streptophyta; class Magnoliopsida; order Poales; family Poaceae; genus Triticum; species Triticum aestivum. The sequence goes on from NC_057811.1 coordinate 471,504,221, forward strand.
ACCATGGAGCACTTTGTTCTCTCTGTCATGTACTTGCCTAATAATTCTCTCTGTCATGTCACTTGCCTGATAAACCAATTTGGTTTGGGGCTCTCTGTCATTGATATGTTAATTCATGCAATCCAAATTATGTAGAGATAACTTCAAGCCTCCACTGTTAGGCCTTTGGCATCACACTGGTTAGTTTGGTTCTACTAAACCAAAGTACAGTAAGAAACCTCACTGAGTTTTGAAATTGCATACTGAATTCGGATCACGTTAGTTTTATTTTTCAGTTTGGTTGTATATACAATACTGCTACTACGTACATTCGGTCAGGATAGTTTTGCCGTTTCATGACCTGATGAGCTCGAGGCAGGGTCGCTGCGGTGGATTGTATTATGGCAATGGTATGTGATAAGAATCGAGAACATTACTCTTTTGCCACCAAGGATTCTGAGCTCCGTGCAAAGCTATGGGAGTATGAAGATTAGTTAGCATCTTCTTTTATCATTTTGTCACCCTAATTTGATTTGTGAAAGAATTTGCTCAGGGATATTAATACAATCGACAAGCACCATATCATCTACTTAACATAAATGACATAGCAGAATGAGCTCGTGTATATTTTGCTTCGTCATAGATTCCTGATGTTCCTGTGATGTATGGTCTGAGGAACTTGTTCATTGAGCAATCATTCGTTCAGCAAAGTCAGTTTGCTCAGTTGGATGAGAACTGCAAACTTATTGAAAAATCCCAATTTAAGAAGCTATCCATGACTCAGGACGTCATCCGAAGGAAAGACATCTGGCCATGGAAACACACATGATGTGGCATAGAAAAGCAAGTTTAGAAGGAACGGAGCAAAGGTTAGTATCTATACAACTACTGTTTTTCAAGATACTCCATGGTTATGATCTAGAGTAGCGGGTGTAGTCAATATTTTGAGATCATTCATCTCTCTCCGCAAGAGAAACCAAGATAAGCCCCAACCATTAGCTGCTCAAAATCAGTTAATCAATCATGGCTACACAACATTATCAGTGTAAATGCTTCGAACATTTTTACTGTAGCATCTCTTTCAATGTTGTAAAAGCAAGCTCGAAGTTGCATGACATCTTGAGGTTTACAACTAAGGGTAAGGCGGACTGGAAATGGTGTGACAACTGAATCTTTAGCTTCAGAAGAAAGTCAAACTAGGGTTGAATGTGCACATAACATACAACCGAAAATGGGCCGAAGGGGATCTTGGGAGGAGCAGGATCTTCTGGACACCAAATGATACTATATTTTACCTTCAAATGTTGTTAATAAAAATGTGATGTTTACATTCGGAGGCTGTTACTTTTTAGGCTAATTAAGAAGTGGCATAAACGCTAAAGAACATCAATTTACCTAAGAGAACTCGAAAATTGTGGAGGTATATTATGATTATGGTTTCAAGGACAATAGTGGGAGAGGATATGCAATTATGCCTCCATAATTTTTCTCCATGGCGAAGCACGGTCTCCCGTTGCAACGCACGGGCTAAAACTAGTAACTAGTATAATACAAATCATGTTGAAATTTTTGGATGTCATGATCAGACAAAGGCGAGTAAAGCCCGTGCTTTGCTGTGGTTATTTTTAATTTATTATTATTATTATTATTATTATTATTATTATTATTATTATTGCGGGTTATTGTTAATTTATTATTACATGCCTTCAGAATTTTTGGAGTATATTTTGAAATATTTAGATATAAAATGTGCATTTCTTTGAGCATAGATTTGCAAAGTTCAAATGTTAACATGCATAAATAAATTGACATGTTAATTTTTTATATAACTTCAATGGCCGTGTGTTTGGATAGTTTTACAAATTAAATTTTGTAATGTGTTAATCTAATAATTATTATGCTTTTTTCATTTTCCTTAATATTTGTTTCACAAAGAGACATCATTTCACCAAGTGAGTTATCTTTTCATGAAGAGACATTTTCATCAAAGAACGTATCTTTCCATGAAGGTACATATTTTCACCACGAGATGTGTCTTTTAACCAAAGGACAAAAAACTGTTCGTAGGCCACAATTGTTAAGATATAAGGGTTTTGGGGGTCCGTGCCACTACTGAACTGGGATAGTGGAGCTTGCCACTCAAACTTCGTGAATTCGATCTGTGCCATTAGCGCATCTCAAGGGAGACCCGCAAAGCTCCGGCATATGTCCAGCCAGACATATTTGTTCACTTTTGCAATTTAATAAGGAGCCGTATCGGTCTGCGAAGCGGTCATGAAAAGATAATTTTTTATATAACTTCAATGGCCGTGTGTTTGGATAGTTTTACAAATTAAATTTTGTAATGTGTTAATCTAATAATTATTATGCTTTTTTCATTTTCCTTAATATTTGTTTCACAAAGAGACATCATTTCACCAAGTGAGTTATCTTTTCATGAAGAGACATTTTCATCAAAGAACGTATCTTTCCATGAAGGTACATATTTTCACCACGAGATGTGTCTTTTAACCAAAGGACAAAAAACTGTTCGTAGGCCACAATTGTTAAGATATAAGGGTTTTGGGGGTCCGTGCCACTACTGAACTGGGATAGTGGAGCTTGCCACTCAAACTTCGTGAATTCGATCTGTGCCATTAGCGCATCTCAAGGGAGACCCGCAAAGCTCCGGCATATGTCCAGCCAGACATATTTGTTCACTTTTGCAATTTAATAGGGAGCCGTATCGGTCTGCGAAGCGGTCCGGACGCTTGCTTTCCGGCAAATTGAAGACAAAAGTAGGGGAGATATACCAGAGTCCGGAGATCCATTTGTGACCAACCAAAAGCCTCCGCGTGGTCCTGCTCTCTTCTCTCTCCACACATGCATGGTTGCTCTCTCCTCTCTCTCCTTCCAACCGGACAGCACCCCACAATATCCCACCACATGCTTGGTCCTCACCTATTTTTTCTCCTCCCAGCCGGATACTTTGTAAACAGCGTTGGATGGCTCACTCCCGCATCATGTCCCCGGACCATGTCCGGACCAAAAAAAAGGACATATACGGGAGGAATTTGCGGGTCGGCGTTGGAGATGCTCTTACCGCTTGCCAAGAAGTTAGCTGCATGCCCTTGCATGTTGTCATCTCCGACAGTTGTTGTCACGCCATCTCCTTTGCATTGTTTCCTTCCATCTAGGACCCACCCTCACCTCGTCAACCAAATGCCGAGAAGATCCGATTGACTGTACCGGCCGATGTGGAGCTTGAAAATATTGACGAGGAAACTTGGTTGACCATTCCTACCTCGCTGACTTATGCATTGAATTACGGTGACCATCACTTTTCTCACGGTGTGCCGCCTATAATATTGGTTGTGTGGCGTGCGTCAGAGTCACCTTCACCACAACCTCTCCTCGTGCCTCACTTGTCAGATGCCTCCCTGGTGGTGTAATACACCGGAGACGTCCCCTCTGTGGGAGGCCTCGCAACAGGCTTGCCTCAGGGCCAGGCGGCCTGGCAAAGGTCCGGCGACAGGAGGGAGCCAAGAGGCCCAGATAAGCATGAGGAGATCATCTTGGTGTGCAAGCCAAGATGACAGGGGCATGAGATCGGTTAGATCTTATGTAACCCTAGCCCTCATCACCTATATAAGGTCGGGTAGCCATTCCCATCTACAACGTAGATTATACTATCGGTAGCCATATATTTGCTCCACTGTAAGACCCTCACTTGAGGTACTCCAACATGAATAAAAATCTGAAGCAAGATGTAGGGTATTACCTCACGACGAGGACCCGAACCTTGGTAACCCCTTTGTGCGACCTTCGTTCTGGTACTTCTGGCTGCGTTCGCCACCCTACTGAGGGTATTGAAGGTTTTCCAAACCGTCAGTTGGCACGCCAGGCAGGGGTTGCACCGGCCAGAGAACGAATCCAGATTGGAGCTCCAATCACTCCTGGCGGAACCTTAGCTTTTGATCTCCCACCTTTGTTGCGGATAGGCCAGGATGGTTTGATGACAACCCACCAATGTCCCTGGCCTGCACCATCATCTTTGGGTTGTTGCCATTCGCCATCGACCGCTATGACGACCTCCGCTTTATGCATCCCACTGTCTCGACATATCGCATGCACGGCCCCATAGGGGTCCACTTCGTATACGCCGCTGACCTCTATCTCGGAGGACGATGATTTCACACCAACGGATCTAGGATCCGAGGCCAGAATCCTGGCTACGAGAGTAGGTCGCTGCATCGACCTCAAGACATACCACCAACCCGCCCTGGTGTCACATCTAGTAGCCATGGTGTGCACAACTGCTTCAACGATTACGTCCCTAAAGATTGCATCTGGGACACATATGTCTCGGACTGTAATCTCGGCTCAGCTAGCCTCGTCTCACTCCCAACAGAGGACGAAGAGGTCGACATCATCTCCACCTCGGAGACTAGGGACAGCGAGGCGACCCTAGCACCAGCGTTAGCATCTGACGGCGAGGCAACCCGACATGTCATCACTCTGGAGAAAGTCCTGATGATGGCATAATATGGCCCCACGGAACAAAACTCCTCAGCACCAAGCACGGCTCCGATCGACACACCAACGCAAGCAGAGCCGGGACAACACACATGGTCCCACCGGCTACAGCACCCCCGGCCTCGGAGCCAATAACCATTGTTCCTACCACACCTCTAGCTCCCATGCCTATCGGGCGGCACCCCAGCAGCTTCACCGTTCTTGGCAACGCCCCAGGAGTTCATGACTCCCTGGGCCGACATCTCTAGCCTCGCTAGGACAACAATGAAGAAACCTATAATCACCGAAGAGGCAATGCGGTTTCTCAGGACGCCCCTGCCCATGAACAACCCCGCCACGTAGGCCATGGAAGCCTTCTGATAGGCCACCGTGGCCACCCAGTTGCAACTACCACAAAGCATGGCGGAGGCTTCCGCGCAGTAGGCGCAGTGGGAGGAAACAATGGTAAACAAAAGGCGATGCCGACCCTGTCGGCAACCAAGATCGACCACCAAACTGACAGCCCTCGGACTCGAGGCGGTCATCAGCTCTGATGAGAACGCGGACGTCGGCCTCCTCTGAACACCGGTTCGCGGTCTCCAGGTAGTCGTGGTGCTCGCAGATAAGTTGCACGCCACGAGAGGAGATCCCAACTTCATCGCCGATTTGAGGTGGGTTCTTCGAAACACAGTAGAGCTGCAAGAAACTATTAGCAAATCCAGGTTGTGCCTAGCTGACATAGATATCGTCCTCCCACCACAGGCCACCCGCCACAGGAGCGGGGGCTTTGGGACCCTACCATTGGCTCGACCAGCAAACGAGGTCAGAGCCCTGAGACAGGCGATCTTCGTCGTCACCGGATGAAACCCGGTGTCACTACCCCCATGGGCTCCTCTGGTGCTTGGCCACCTTGGTCATCACCCAAACCTCCATGATCACCTCGGTACGGGCACAACCACTAGTAGAAAAAGGGCCTAATGTGAAGCACATTAGTCCCAGTTTGTAGCTGAACCGGTACTAATGTGACCATTAGTGCCGGTTCCAACGGCTAGGCGGACGGCGATCATTAGTACCGGTTCATGGCGAACCTTTGGTACCGGTTCGTGCCACGAACCGGTACAAAAGACGTGGTGGCAGGCTTGTGTCAGGCTGGGGCCCACCAGCACCTTTAGTACCGGTTGGTTATACAAACCGGGACTAGAGATGCACCTTTAGTCCCGGTTCGTATAACCAACCGGTACTAAAGTTCATCCTATATAAACCCCTTCGTCGAGCCCGAGCGCTCTGTTCTTCCCCTTCCCCCTCTCCTCTGTTTTCTTCCTCTTCCTCTCAAGCTCACAGTCCATTTTTGCCAAAATTTGTGAAGATTTGAAGGCATCCCATCCATCCAAGTGATCACAAAGGTTAGCAACTTTGTCCTTTCATCTCTCATTGCTAGATTAGCTCTTACGGTGCTCTATAAGTATAGTGATTTATGGGTTTTATTTTGGGAGAGGAATTATATGTGGTAGTATTTGATTTATATGCAATTTGAGGTCAAAATAACTCTTAGTTTGCATATGTAGGTGTGGTTTACTTAGTGCCTTCCCGTCTCCGTCCTAACCACCGTCGATCGCCTGCACCGTCCCGTCGCGGGCACCACCTTGTGGTGAGCCTCTTGTTATTATCTTTTTTATATAAAAAAAATCATGTTTGTGTGATTTAGATATATAGTTACTCGTATAATTATCTTACCCGTACGTTGTTTGTTATACATAGTGCCATGGTTTTGATATCCGTCCCCGTCGGCCCTCGTCCGGGTTATGATTCAGATGTGGTATATTCTCTTTTATAACTATTTGTTGCATTTCGTGTTTATGACAAATTATGCCCATCAAGTTGACATAGATATTTTTATCTAGGAGGCATGTGAACCGGAAATTCCAACCGACCCTATTGTCGAGAGGTTAAATTTAGTTGAAAGAGAAAACGAGTATTTGAAAGAAAAATTGAAAAGAATTGAGGGGGAGAAGATGGAATTGGAGTTGCATGTTGCCGATGTCGTCGATGATCACAAGATCAAGATGGAGAAAATGCGCTTGAAGATTAGAAAGATTAGAAAATATGCCATTGATAGTGAGGCTTGGTATCATTATGTTGTTGGATCAATTGTTACCTTAGTTGCGATCTTGATCGCATTTGTTGTTGCATTTAAATGCTTTAGCTAGAGGGTTATTTGTATGTTGCATTTAAGTGTTGTATGAACTTGTATTAATTTGGTCTTTTCGATGTTGTGTAATGAAGATGAGCTGGCAATGGATGTACGATGACCGATGCTCTCCCCAGTCTATTAATGGCGTGCATACTTTTATGCTTGCGGCTGAGGCAAACAAGCGGGCGGATGGTTTTATGTCTTGTCCATGTGCTGGCTGTAAGAATGATCGGAATTACTCTAAGTTAAAAACCATTCACATCCACCTGTTTGAGTCCGGTTTCATGCCCCACTATAATGTTTGGACCAAACACGGAGAAAGAGGGGTTATGATGGAAGACAATGAAGAAGAAGAGGACGACGACAGCTATCCTGGCCATGGGTTCCCTGAATACGATGGTACAACAATGGGGGAAGAAGTTGAGTCGGCAATGCGGGAAGAAGCTGAGTCGGCAATGCGGGAAGAAGCTGAAGAAGAGGCATTAGATGAGCCAGCTGATGATCTAGGTCGGGCCATTGCCGATGCAAAGAGAAACTGCGCAAGTGAAAAGAAGAAGAAGAAGAAGTTGCAGCGCATGTTAGTGGATCACAAGAAATTGTTGTACCCGAATTGCGAAGCTGTCAAGAAAAAGCTGGGCACCACACTGGAATTGCTGCAATGAAGGCAGAGAATGGTGTATCTGACAAGGGATTTGGAAAGTTGCTGGTAATGTTAAAGAAGATGCTTCCAAAGGACAACGAATTGCCCGAGAGTACATATGAAGCGAAGAAGGTTGTCTGCCCTCTAGGGTTAGAGGTGCAGAAGATACATGCATGCCATAATGACTACATCCTCTACCGCGGTGAGTACAAGGATTTGAACGCGAGCCCGGTATGCGGTGCATTGCGCTATAAGATCAGCCGCGACGACCCTGGTGATGTCGAGGGCGAGCACCCCAGGAAGAAGATCCTGCCAAGGTGATGCGATATGCTCCTATAATACCATGGTTGAAACGTTTGTTCCAAAACAAAGAGCATGCCAAGGCGATGCGATGGCACAGAGAAGACCGTAAGAAAGACGGGAAGTTGAGAGTACCCGCTGACGGGTCGCAGTGGAGAAAAATCGAGAGAAGGTACAGGGAGGAGTTTGCAGGTGACGCAAGGATCGTATGGTTTGGTCTAAGCGCAGATGGCATTAATCCTTTTGGGGAGCAGAGCAGCAACCATAGCACCTGGCATGTGACTCTATGTATGTATAACCTTCCTCCTTGGTTGTGCATGAAGCGGAAGTTCATTATGATGCCAGTGCTCATCCAAGGCCCTAAGCAACCCGGCAATGACATTGATGTGTACCTAAGGCCATTAGTTGAAGAACTCTTACAGTTGTGGAATGGAAAAGGTGTACGTGCATGGGATGAGCACAAACAGGAAGAATTTGACCTAAAGGCGTTGTTGTTCGTGACCATCAATGATTGGCCTGCTTTCAGTAACCTTTCAGGACAGACAAACAAGGGATACTGCGGATGCACGCACTGTTTGGATGATACAGACCGCATATATTTGGCTAATTGCAGGAAGAATGTGTACCTGGGACATCATCGATTTCTTCCGAGCAGGCATCTCGTAAGAAAGAAAGGCAAGCATTTCAAAGGTGAGGCGGATCACCGGACGAAGCCTCACCACCGTACTGGTGCTGATGTACATGATATGGTCAAGGATTTGAAGGTAATCTTTGGAAAGAGTCCTGGCGGACAACCTGGTCCGAATGACGCTGACGGACGCGCACCCATGTGGAAGAACAAATCTATATTTTGGGACCTGCCCTATTGGAAAGACCTAGAGGCCTGCTCCACAATCGACGTGATGCATGTGACGAAGAATCTTTGCGTGACCCTGCTTGGCTCTTGGGCGTGTATGGGAAGACAAAAGATACACCGGAGGCACGGGAGGACCAGCAACGTATGCACGGAAAAGACGGCATACATCAAGGTCATGCCAGCTATGCTCTTACCAAAGAAGAGAAGGAAATCTTCTTTGAATGCCTACTCAGTATGAAGGTACCGTCTGGCTTCTCGTCGAATATAAAGGGAATGATAAATATAGCAGAGAAAAAGTTCCAGAACTTAAATTCTCATGACTGCCACATGATTATGACGCAACTACTTCCGGTTGCATTGAGGGGGCTTCTGCCGGAAAACGTTCGATTAGCCATTGTGAAGCTATGTGCGTTCCTCAGTGCAATCTCTCAGAAGGTAATCGATCCAGAAATCATACCAAGGTTAGAGAATGATTTGGTGCAATGTCTTGTCAGTTTCGAGTTGGTGTTCCCACCATCCTTCTTCAACATCATGACGCACGTCCTAGTTCACCTATGCGAAGAGATTAATGTTGGGGTCCTGTATTTCTACACAATATGTTCCCCTTTGAGAGGTTCATGGGAGTCTTAAAGAAATATGTTCATAACCGTGCTATCCCAGAAGGAAGCATCTCCAAGGGCCATGAAAATGAGGAGGTCATTGAGTTTTGTATTGACTTTATTCCTGACCTTAAGCCGATTGGTGTCCCTGAATCGCGGCATAAGGGCAGACTGGATGGAAAAGGCACTCTAGGAGCGGATCAAATAATATCTATGGACGGGCATTCTCTCACTCAAGCACACTACACAGTTCTACAGAATTCCGCCTTGGTGGCTCCGTATATGGAGGAATACAAGAATTTTCTACGCTCCAAAGACCCGGAGCAGTCTGACGTGTGGACTACAAGTGAACAAACGAGGACTTTCGCTGGTTGGTTGCGGACACGTGCCATGCATGACGCCACTATTGAAGATGACCTGTACTTGCTGTCCTAGTTACCATCTTTGAATATAATGACTTTCAAAGGGTACGAGATAAATGGGAATACATTTTACACGATCGCCCAAGATAAGAAGAGCACCAACCAAAACAGTGGTGTCCGCTTTGATGCCGCAACCAAGACAGGAAAGGACACATATTATGGTTACATAGAGGACATATGGGAACTTGACTATGGACGTGGTTTGAAGGTCCCTTTGTTTCGGTGCAAATGGGTCAATATGATAGGAGGCGGGGTAACGGAAGACCCGCGGAACGTAATGACAACAGTGGATCTCAACAATCTTGCGTACGCAAACGAACCATTCATCCTAGCCAATGATGTGGCACAGGTTTTCTATGTGAAGACATGTCTACCAAGCCGAGAAAAATAAAAGATAAGGAAGCGAATACATCATACGATGAGCCAAAGCGCCACATAGTTCTTTTGGGGAAAAGAAACATCGTGGGAGTGGATGACAAGACAGACATGTCATAAGATTATGAAAAGTTTGATGAAATTGCTCCATTCACAGTGAATATTGACCCGAGCATCCAGTTAAATGATGAAGATCGTCCATGGTTACGGCGCAAAGGGACACACGCGAAGAAAAAATTTCACACCCAAAGATCCCACTCTGGGATGTGATCGGCTTCACTGTCATCACTTTCTTCTCTTGTGAGTTTCCGGACTTATATATCTGGAAAGTCCCACTTCGAACAAACCGGAGGGAATCTTTGTAATAGTTAGGGTACTTATGTGTTTTGGCATTTGAAACGCGAAGAAATATTATGTGTAAACAAATTCTTTCATGTATTATGTAGGACTTCATTTGCTATTTTTTTGAGCTAAATGACCCTTAAATTGAAAAGCACTACAAATGAATGCAAGACAGGATAGTTTGTCAACAATGCAAGAAGATCCATACTTCTCTAACTGATTTTTTTAGCTAAATGACTCTAAAATTGAAAAACACTTCAAATGAACTCTGAAAAGGTTGAAAGTTGGCATGGTATCATCATTTCACCCACATAGCATGTGCAAAAAAGTAGAGAGGGTTACGGCAAAAACTGGATGCACTTCGTGTACAAAAGGAACAATCTCTTTCGAAGTATCAGGGTTTCGGACGAAAACTCATCTGTTATAAAGACATTTCATTTTTTAACTTATTACAACTCTAGACTTTTTGTGCGTTCAGTATGCACCATTCAAAGCCACGTCATCAATTTTCAACCCCTTCTGACTTCATTTTCTATTTTTCATGCATTTACTGATTTTTTAGCTAAATGACCCTGAAATTGGAAAACACTTCAAATGAACTCTGAAAAGGTTGAAAGTTGGCATGGTATCATCATTTCACACCCATAACATGTGCAAAAAAGTAGAGATGGTTACGGCAAAAACTGGATGCACTTCGTATACAAAATGGACAATCTCTTTCGAAGTATCAGGGTTTCGGACGAAAACTAATCTGTTACAAGGCATTTCATTTTTTTAAATAACCTAAGTATTACCAAATTGAATATAATGATAAAACACACTAATATTAAAAAATGAAAAATGAATCATTGAAAAATCTATTTTTAAAGTTAAGTTATTCACAAACTAGTGATTCACACAAATTTCAAATAATTCAAATTTAAATTATTCAAATTTGAAAACTACTGGCACTAACAGAAAGTTTGTAATTTTTGGTACCTAAAGCAAAAATATTCACAAAGAAACTCTAAATGCAGCAAAAAACAACTCAGAAATAAATAATAGAAAATAAATAAATCAGAAAAGAAAAAACTAAATAAAAAAATTGCGCGCTGCCCTGTGGGCCTGCTTGGCCTTGCGCCAGGATGCATGCCCACAAGGCCCAGCAGGCCCACAGGGCAGCGCTGCAAATTTAGGCCCAGAAGCCTGCTATAGAGAGGAGCTCGAGAGAGCTACCGCACTGGGGCTTATAAACCAGTGCGGACGCCCCTCGGCTAGCGAGGTGGGACTAAACTTCTGCGCCCCTCGCTTGGCAGCGCACCACCTTTAGTACCGGGTCGTGGACCCAACCGGTACTAAAGGGTGATCTTTAGTACCGGTTGGAGCCACCACCCGGTACTAAAGGGGTGCGCTTCCCGCCGCCTGGCCTGTCCAAATTTGACCTTTAATACCAGTTGGTGGCTCCAACCGGTACTACAGGCCCCTCCTATATAAACAACACTTACAAAAATTTCAGTTTCTTCTCCTCTTCTTCTTCTCCTCTTTTTCTTCGACCCCGTCGCCGCCCCCGTCCCCGTCTCTTGGGGAACGTAGTATTCCAAAAAATTCCTACGATCATGCAAGATCTATCTAGGAGAAGCATAGCAACGAGCAGGGAGAGTGTGTCCACGTACCCTCGTAGACCGAAAGCGGAAGCATTTAGTAACGCGGTTGATGTAGTCGAACGTCTTCGCGATCCAACCGATCCAAGTACCGAATGCATGGCACCTCCGCGATCTGCACACGTTCAGCTCGGTGACGTCCCTCGAGCTCTTGATCCAGTTGAGGAAGAGGGAGAGTTTCGTCACCACGACGGCGTGGTGACGGTGATGATGAAGTTACCAGCGCAGGGCTTCGCCTAAGCACTACGACGATATGACCGAGGTGTGTAACTGTGGAGGGGGGCACCGCACACGGCTAAGACAAATCTTGGAGTACCTTTGGGGTGCCCCCTGCCCACGTATATAAATGAGGGAGGGAGGAGGAGGCCGGCCAAGGAGGAGGCGCGTGCCAAGGGGGGCAATCCTACTCCAAGTAGGTTTGGCCCCCCTTTCCTATTCCTACTAGGAGAAGGAGGAAAGAGGAGGAGGGGAGAAGGAAAGAGGGGGCTGGCCCCCCAAACCCAAAACCAATTCGGTTTAGGCCTAGGGGGCTGCGCCCCACACCTTGCTTGCTGCCCTCTTTCTCCACTAGGGCCCACTAAGGCCCATAGACTCCCCGGGGAGTTCCGGTAACCTCCCCGTACTCCGAAAAATACTCGATACACTTCGGAACCCTTCCGGTGTTCGAATATAACCTTCCAATATATCAATCTTTATTTCTCGACCATTTCGACACTCCTCGTCATGTCCGTGATCTCATCCAGGACTCCGAACAACCTTCGGTACATCAAATCACATAACTCATAATACAAATCATGATCGAACGTTAAGCGTGTGGACCCTATGGGTTCGAGAACTATGTAGACATGACCGAGAGACATCTCCGGTCAATAACCAATAGCGGAACCTGGATGCTCATATTGGCTCCTACATATTCTACGAAGATCTTTATCGGTCAAACCGCATAACAACATACGTTGTTCCCTTTGTCATCGGTATGTTACTTGCCGGAGATTCGATCGCCGGTATCTTAATACCTAGTTCAATCTCGTTACCGGCAAGTCTCTTTACTTGTTCAGTAGTGCATCATCCCGCAACTAACTCATTAGTCACATTACTTGCAAGGCTTATAGTGATGTGCATTACCGAGAGGGCCCAGAGATACCTCTCCGATACACGGAGTGACAAATCCTAATCTCGATCTATGCCAACCCAACAAACACCATTGGAGACACCTGTAGAGCATCTTTATAATCACCCATTTACGTTGTGATGTTTGATAGCACACAAGGTGTTCCTCCGGTATTCAGGAGTTGCATAATCTCATAGTCTGAGGAACATGTATAAGTCATGAAGAAAGCAGTAGCAATGAAACTGTAACGATCATAATGCTAAGCTAACGAATGGGTCTTGTCCATCACATCATTCTCCTAATGATGTGATCTAGTTCATCAAATGACAACACATGTCTATGGTTAGGAAACATAACCATCTTTGATAAACGAGCTAGTCATGTAGAGGCATACTAGGGACACTTTGTTTTGTCTATGTATTCACACATGTACTAAGTTTCCGGTTAATACAATTCTAGCATGAATAATAAACATTTATCATGAAATAAGGAAATAAATAATAACTTTATTATTGCCTCTAGGGCATATTTCCTTCAGTCTCCCACTTGCACTAGAGTCAATAATCTAGTTCACATCGCCATGTGATTTAACACGAATAGTTCACATCACCATGTGATTAACACCCATAGTTCACATCACCATGTGACCAACACTCAAAGGGTTTACTAGAGTCAGCAATGTAGTTCACATCACCATGTGATTAACACCAAAGAGTACTAAGGTGTGACCATGTTTTGCTTGTGAGAGTAGTTTAGTCAACGGGTCTGCTATATTCAGATCCGTATGTATTTTGCAAATTTCTATGTCAACAATGCTCTGCACAGAGCTACTCTAGCTAATTGCTCCCACTTTCAATATGTATCCAGATTGAGACTTAGAGTCATCCGGGTCAGTGTCAAAACTTGCATTGACGTAACCCTTTACGACGAACTTTTTGTCACCTCCATAACCGAGAAACATATCCTTGTTCCACTAAGGATAATTTTGACCAATGTCCAGTGATCTACTCCTAGATCACTATTGTACTCCCTTGCCAGACTCAGGGCAGGGTATACAATAGGTCTGGTACACAGCATGGCATACTTTATAGAACCTATGGCTGAGGCATAGGGAGTGACTTTCATTCTCTCTCTATCTTCTGTCGTGGTCGGGTTTTGAGTCTTACTCAACTTCACACCTTGCAACACAGGCAAGAACTCTTTCTTTGACAGTCCCATTTTGAACTACTTCAAAAACTTGTCAAGGTATGTACTTATTGAAAAAACTTATCAAGCGTCTTGATCTATCTCTATAGATCTTGATGCTCAATGTGTAAGCAGCTTCACCGAGGTCTTTCTTTGAAAAACTCCTTTCAAACACTCCTTTATGCTTTCCAGAAAATTCTACATCATTTCTGATCGACAATATGTCATTCACATATACTTATCAGAAAGGTTGTAGTGCTCTCACTCACTTTCTTGTAAATACAGGCTTCACCGCAAGTCTGTATAAAAATATATACTTTGATCAACTTATCGAAGTGTATATTCCAACTGTGAGATGCTTGCACTAGTCCATAGATGGATCGCTGGAGCTTGCACACTTTGTTAGCACCTTTAGGATCAACAAAACTTTTTGGTTGCATCATATACAACTCTTCTTCAATAAATCCACTAAGGAATGCAGTTTTGATATCCATTTGCCAGCTTTCATAAAATGCGGCAATTGCTAACATGATTCGGACATACTTAAGCATCGCTACGAGTGAGAAAATCTCGTCGTAGTCAACACCTTGAACTTGTCGAAAACCTTTCGCGACAAGTCGAGCTTTGTAGATAGTAACACTACCATCAGCGTCCGTCTTCCTCTTGAAGATCCATTTATTCTCAATGGCTTGCCGATCATCGGGCAACTCCACCAAAGTCCATACTTTGTTCTCATACATGGATCCTATCTCAGATTTCATGGCCTCAAGCCATTTCGCGGAATCTGGGCTCATTATCGCTTCCTCATAGTTCGCAGGTTCGTCATGGTCAAGTAACATGACCTCCAGAACAGGATTACCGTACCACTCTAGTGCGGATCTTACTCTGGTTGACCTACAAGGTTCAGTAGTAACTTGATCTGAAGTGTCATGATCATCATCATTAGCTTCCTCACTAGTTGGTGTAGGAATCACTGGAAATAATTTCTGTGATGAACCACTTTCCAATAAGGGAGCAGGTACAATTACCTCATCAAGTTCTACTTTCCTCCCACTCACTTCTTTCGAGAGAAACTCCTTCTCTAGAAAGGATCCATTCTTAGCAACGAATATCTTGCCTTTGGATCTGTGATAGAAGGTGTACCCAACAGTCTCCTTTGGGTATCCTATGAAGATGAATTTCCCCGATTTGGGTTCGATCTTATCAGGTTGAAACTTTTTCACATGAGCATCGCAGCCCCAAACTTTAAGAAACGACTGCTTAGGTTTCTTGCCAAACCACAGTTCATACGGTGTCATCTCAACGGATTTAGATGGTGCCCTCTTTAATGTGAATGCGGTTGTCTCTAATGCATAACCCCAAAACGATAGCGGTAAATCAGTAAGATACATCATAGATCGCACCATATCTAATAAAGTGCGGTTACGACGTTCGGACACACCATTATGCTGTGGTGTTCCGGGTGGCATGAGTTGCAAAACTATTTCGCATTGTTTCAAGTGAAGACCAAACTCGTAACTCAAATATTCTCCTCCACGATCAGATCGTAGAAACTTTATTTTCTTGTTACGATGATTTTCTACTTCACTCTGAAATTCTTTGAACTTTTCAAATGTTTCAGACTTATGTTTCATTAAGTAGATATACCCATATCTGCTCAAATCATCTGTGAAGGTCAGAAAATAACGATACCCGCCGTGAGCCTCAACACTCATCGGACCGCATACATCAGTATGTATTATTTCCAACAAGTCAGTTGCTCGCTCCATTGTTCCAGAGAACGGAGTCTTAGTCATCTTGCCTATGAGGCATGGTTCGCAAGCATCAAATGATTCATAATCAAGTGATTCCAAAAGTCCATCAGCATGGAGTTTCTTCATGCGCTTTACACCAATATGACCTAAACGGCGGTGCCACAAATAAGTTGCACTATCATTATTAACTTTTCATCTTTTGGCTTCAATATGTGTATCACTACGATAGAGATTCAATAAACCATTTATATTGAGTGTATGACCATAGAAGGTTTTATTCATGTAAATAGACCAACATTTATTCTTTGACTTAAATGAATAACCAAATTGCAATAAACATGATCCAATCATATTCATGCTCAACGCAAACACCAAATAACATTTATTTTAGGTTCAACACCAATCCCGAAGGTAAAGGGAGTGTGCGATGGTGATCTTATCAACCTTAGAATCACTTCCAACACACATCATCACCTCGCCCTTAACTAGTCTCTATTTATTTTGCAACTCCTATTTCGAGTTACTACTCTCAGCAACTGAACTAGTATCAAATACTGAGAGGTTGCTATAAACACTAGTAAAGTACACATCAATTTCATGCATGTATATCAAATATACCTTTGTTCACTTTGTCATCCTTATTATCGGCCAAATGTTTGGGGTAGTTCCGATTCCAGTGACCATTCCCTTTGAAGTAGAAACACTCAGTTTCAGGTTTAGGTCTAGCTTTGGGCTTCTTCATGGGAGTGAAAACTTGCTTGCCATTCTTCTTGAAGTTCCCTTTCTTTTCCTTTGCCATTTTCTTGAAACTAGTGGTCTTGTTAACCATCAACAATTGATGCTCTTTCTTGATTTCTACCTTCACCGATTTCAGCATCGCGAAGAGCTCGGGAATTACTTTTGTTATCCCTTGCATATTATAGTTCATCACAAAGTTCTAGTAACTTGGTGATAGTGACTAGAGAACTTTGTCAATTACTATCTTATCTGGAAGATTAACTACCACTTGATTCGAGCAATTGTAGTACCCAGACAATCTGAGTACATGCTCACTGGTTGAGCTATTCTCCTCCATCTTGTAGGCAAAGTACTGTCAGAGGTAACCTCTCGACACGAGCATGAGTATGAAATACCAATTTCAACTCTTGGAACATCTTATATGATCTATGGCGTTCAAAACATTTTTGAAGTCCCGGTTCTAAGCCGTAAAGCATGGTGCACTAAACTATCAAGTAGTCATCATATCGAGCTTGTCAAACGTTCATAACGTCTGCATCTGCTCCTGCAAAAGGTCTGTCACCTAGCGGTGCATCAAGGAAATAATTCTTCTGTGCAGTAATGAGAATAATCCTTAGATCACGGACCAAGTCCGCATCATTTCTACTATCATCTTTCAACTTAATTTTCTCTAGGAACATATAAAAAATAAACGGGGAGCTACATTGCGAGCTATTGATCTACAACATAGCTATGCAAATACTATCAGGACTAAGTTCATGATAAATTAAAGTCCAATTAATCATATTACTTAAGAACTCCCACTTAGATAGACATCCCTCTAGTCATCTAAATGATCAAGTGATCCAAATCAACTAAACCATGTCCGATCATCACGTGAGATGGAGTAGTTTTCAATGGTGAACATCACTATGTTGATCATATCTACTATATGATTCAAGCTCGACCTTTCGGTCTCCAGTGTTCCGAGGCCATATCTGCATATGCTAGGCTCGTCAAGTTTAACCCGAGTATTCCGCGCGTGCAAAACTGGCTTGCACCCGTTGTATGTGAACGTAGAGCTTATCACACCCGATCATCACGTGCTGTCTCGGCACGACGAACTGTCGCAACGGCGCATAATTAGGGAGAACACTTATACCTTGAAATTTAGTGAGAGATCATCTTATAATGCTACCGCCGAACTAAGCAAAATAAGATGCATAAAGGATAAACATCACATGCAATCAATATAAGTGATATGATATGGCCATCATCATCTTGTGCCTTTGATCTCCATCTCCAAAGCACCGTCATGATCACCATTGTCACCGGCTTGACACCTTGATCTCCATCGAAGGATCATTGTTGTCTCGCCAACTATTGCTATCACGACTATCGCTACCGCTTAGTGATAAAGTAAAGCAATTACATGGCGATTGCATTGCATACAATAAAGCGACAACCATATGGCTCCTGCCAGTTGCCGATAACTCTGTTACAAAACATGATCATCTCATACAATAAAATATAGCATCATGTCTTGACCATATCACATCACAACATGCCCTGCAAAAACAAGTAAGGCGTCCTCTACTTTGTTGTTGCAAGTTTTACGTGGCTGCTACGGGCTGAGCAAGAACCGTTCTTACCTACGCATCAAAACCACAACGATTTTTCGTCAAGTGTGTTGTTTTTACCTTCAACAAGGACCGGGTGTAGCCACACTCAATTCAACTAAAGTTGGAGAAACTGACACCCACCAGCCACCTGTGTGCAAAGCACGTCGGTAGAACCAGTCTCACATAAGCGTACGCGTAATGTCGGTCCGGGCCACTTCATCCAACAATACCGCCGAATCAAAGTATGACATGCGGCGATAAAGGTATCAATCCAGTAGGAGGCCACGCTCAAGTCCCTCGTACCTACACAAACAAATAAGAACCTTGCAACAAACGCGATAAAGGGGTTGTCAATCCCTTCACAGCCACTTGCAAAAGTGAGATATGATAGAGATGATAAGATAATATTTTTGGTATTTTTATGATAAAGATTAAAATTAAAAATTGCAAAGTAAACAAAGATAGAAATAGCTTGTTGACGGGAGATTAATATGATGGAGAATAGACCCGGGGGCCATAGGTTTCACTAGCGGCTTCTCTCAAGATAGCATTAGTATTACGGTGGGTAAACAAATTACTGTCGAGCAATTGATAGAAAAGTGCATAATTATGAGAACATCTAGGTATGATCATGTATATAGGCATCACGTCCGTGACAAGTAGACCGACTCCTGCCTGCATCTACTATTATTACTCCACACATTGACCGCTATCCAGCATGCATCTAGAGTATTAAGTTCATAAGAACAGAGTAATGCTTTAAGCAAGATGACATGATGTAATGATACGTCTCCGTCGTATCTACTTTTCCAAACACTTTTGCCCTTGTTTTGGACTCTAACTTGCATGATTTGAATGGAACTAACCCGGACTGACGCTGTTTTCAGCAGAATTGCCATGGTGTTATTTTTGTGCAAAAACAAAAGTTCTCGGAATGACTTGAAACTTCACGGAGATTATGTTTGGAAATAACAAAAAATATTGGCGAAAGAATCAAGGCCAGGGGGCCCACACCCTGCCCACGAGGGTGGGTGGCCCGCCTGCCCACCTGGGCGCGCCCCCTGCCCCATTGGCCCCCTGGAGCTCCACCGACCTCAACTCCAACTCTATATATTCACGTTCGGGGAGAAAAAAACTAGAGAGAAGGATTCATCACGTTTTACGATACGGAGCCGCCGCCAAGCCCTAATCTCTCTCGGGAGGGCTGATCTGGAGTCCGTTCGGGGCTCCGGAGAGGGGAATCCAGAAGGAAATATGCCCTAGAGGCAATAATAAAGTTATTATTTATTTCCTTATATCATGATAAATGTTTATTATTCATGCTAGAATTGTATTAACCGGAAACATGATACATGTGCGAATACATAGACAAACAAAGCGTCACTAGTATGTCTCTACTTGACTAGCTCGTTAATCAAAGATGGTTATGTTTCCTAGCCATAGACATGAGTTGTCATTTGATTAACGGGATCACATCATTAAGAGAATGATGTGATTGACTTGACCCATTCCGTTAGCTTAGCACTTGATCGTTTAGTATGTTGCTATTGCTTTCTTCATGACTTATACATGTTCCTATGACTATGAGATTATGCAGCTCCCGTTTACCGGAGGAACACTTTGTGTGCTACCAAACGTCACAACGTAACTGGGTGATTATAAAGGTGCTCTACAGGTGTCTCCGAAGGTACTTGTTGGGTTGGCATATTTCGAGATTAGGATTTGTCACTCCGATTATCGGAGAGGTATCTCTTGGCCCACTCGGTAATGCACATCACTATAAGCCTTGCAAGCATTATAACTAATGAGTTAGTTGCGAGATGATGTATTACGGAACGAGTAAAGAGACTTGCCGGTAACAAGATTGAACTAGGTATTGAGATACCGACGATCGAATCTCGGGCAAGTAACATACCGATGACAAAGGGAACAACGTATGTTGTTATGCGGTTTGACCGATAAAGATCTTCGTAGAATATGTAGGAGCCAATATGAGCATCCAGGTTCCGCTATTGGTTATTGACCGGAGACATGTCTCGGTCATGTCTACGTAGTTCTCGAACCCGTAGGGTCCGCACGCTTAAAGTTTCGGTGACGATTGTATTATGAGTTTTTGTGATTTGATGTACCAAAGGTAGTTCGGAGTCCCGGATGTGATCACGGACATGACGAGGAGTCTCGAAATGGTCGAGACGTAAAGATTGATATATTGGATGACTATGTTCGGACACCGAAATGGTTTCGGGGAGTTTCGGACATATACTAGAGTACCGGGGGGTTACCGGAACCCCCCGGGGAGTTTAATGGGCCAAGATCTGCCTTAGTTGAGAAGAGGAGGGGCGGCTAGGGCTGGCCGCGCGCCCCCTCCCCCTCTAGTCTGAATTGGACAAGGAGGGGGGGCGGCGCCCCCTTTCCTCCCCTCTCTCTCCTTCCCTTCCTTTCCCCCTCCTACTCCAACTAGGAAAAAGAGGGAGTCCTACTCCCGGTGGGAGTAGGACTCCTCCCTGGCGCGCCCTCCCCTGGCCGGCCGCCTCCTCCCCCCTGGTCCTTTATATACGGGGGCAGGGGGCACCTCTAGACACAACAATTGATCTCTTAGCCGTGTGCGGTGACCCCCTCCACCATATTCCACCTCGATCATATCGTAGCGGTGCTTAGGCGAAGCCCTGCGTCGGTAGCATCATCATCACCGTCACCACGCCGTCGTGCTGACGGAACTCTCCCGTGAAGCTCTGCTGAATCGGAGTTCGCGGGACGCCATCGAGCTGAACGTGTGCTGAACTCGGAGGTGCCGTACGTTTGGTAGTTGGATCGGTCGGATCGTGAAGACGTACGACTACATCAACCGTGTTGTCATAACGCTTCTGCTTTCGGTCTATGAGGGTACATGGACACACTCTCCCCTCTCGTTGCTATGCATCACCATGATCCTGTGTGTGCGTAGGAAATTTTTTGAAATTACTACGTTCCCCAACAGTGGCATGCGAGCCCGGTTTTATGCGTAGATGTTATATGCACGAGTAGAACACAAGTGAGTTGTGGGCGATACAAGTCATACTGCTTACTAGCATGTCATACTTTGGTTCGGCGGTATTGTTGGATGAAGCAGCCCGGACCGACATTACGCGTACGCTTACACGAGACTGGTTCTACCGACGTGCTTTGCACACAGGTGGCTAGCGGGTGTCAGTTTCTCCAACTTTAGTTGAACCGAGTGTGGCTACGCCCGGTCCTTGAGAAGGTTAATACATCACTAACTTGACGAACTATCGTTGTGGTTTTGATGCATAGGTAAGAACGGTTCTTGCTCAGCCCGTAGCAGCCACGTAAAACTTGCAACAACAAAGTGGAGGACGTCTAACTTGTTTTGCAGGGCATGTTGTGATGTGATATGGTCAAGACATGATGCTATATTTTATTGTATGAGATGATCATGTTTTGTAACCGAGTTATCGGCAACTGGCAGGAGCCATATGGTTGTCGCTTTATTGTATGCAATGCAATCGCCCTGTAATGCTTTACTTTATCACTAAGCGGTAGCGATAGTCGTAGAAGCAATAGTTGGTGAGACGACAATGATGCTACGATGGAGATCAAGGTGTCACGCCGGTGACGATGGTGATCATGATGGTGCTTCGGAGATGGAGATCACAAGCACAAGATGATGATGGCCATATCATATCACTTATATTGATTGCATGTGATGTTTATCCTTTATGCATCTTATTCTGCTTTGATTGACGGTTGCATTATAAGATGATCTCTCACTAAATTTCAAGATAAAAGTGTTCTCCCTGAGTATGCACCGTTGCCAAAGTTCGTCGTGCCGAGACACCACGTGATGATCGGGTGTGATAAGCTCTACGTTCATCTACAACGGGTGCAAGCCAGTTTTGCACACGCAGAATACTCAGGTTAAACTTGACGAGCCTAGCATATGCAGATATGGCCTCGGAACACTGAGACCGAAAGGTCGAGCGTGAATCATATAGTAGATATGATCAACATAGTGATGTTCACCATTGAAAACTACTCCATCTCACGTGATGATCGGACATGGTTTAGTTGATTTGGATCACGTGATCACTTAGATGATTAGAGGGATGTCTATCTAAGTGGGAGTTCTTAAGTAATATGATTAATTGAACTTAAATTTATCATGAACTTAGTACCTGATAGTATTTTGCTTGTCTATGTTGATTGTAGATAGATGGCCCGTGCTGTTGTTCCATTGAATTTTAATGCGTTCCTTGAGAAAGCAAAGTTGAAAGATGATGGTAGCAATTACACGGACTGGGTCCGTAACTTGAGGATTATCCTCATTGCTGCACAGAAGAATTACGTCCTGGAAGCACCGCTGGGTGCCAGGCCTACTGCAGATGCAACTAACGATGTTAAGAACGTTTGGCAGAGCAAAGCTGATGACTACTCGATAGTTCAGTGTGCCATGCTTTACGGCTTAGAACCGGGGACTTCAACGACGTTTTGAACGTCATGGAGCATATGAGATGTTCCAGGAGTTGAAGTTAATATTTCAAGCAAATGCCCGGATTGAGAGATATGAAGTCTCCAATAAGTTCTATAGCTGCAAGATGGAGGAGAATAGTTCTGTTAGTGAACATATACTCAAAATGTCTGGGTATAACAATCACTTGATTCAACTGGGAGTTAATCTTCCGGATGATAGTGTCATTGACAGAATTCTTCAATCACTGCCACCAAGCTACAAGAGCTTCGTGATGAACTATAATATGCAAGGGATGGATAAGACAATTCCCGAGCTCTTCGCAATGCTAAAGGCTGCGGAGGTAGAAATCAAGAAGGAGCATCAAGTGTTGATGGTCAATAAGACCACCAGTTTCAAGAAAAAGGGCAAAGGGAAGAAGAAGGGGAACTTCAAGAAGAACAGCAAACAAGTTGCTGCTCAAGAGAAGAAACCCAAGTCTGGACCTAAGCCTGAGACTGAGTGCTTCTACTGCAAGCAGACTGGTCACTGGAAGCGGAACTGCCCCAAGTATTTGGCGGATAAGAAGGATGGCAAGGTGAACAAAGGTATATGTGATATACATGTTATTGATGTGTACCTTACCAGAGCTCGCAGTAGCACCTGGGTATTTGATACTGGTTCTGTTGCTAATATTTGCAACTCGAAACAGGGACTACGGATTAAGCGAAGACTGGCTAAGGACGAGGTGACGATGCGCGTGGGAAATGGTTCCAAAGTCGATGTGATCGCCGTCGGCACGCTACCTCTACATCTACCTTCGGGATTAGTTTTAGACCTGAATAATTGTTATTTGGTGCCAGCGTTGAGCATGAACATTATATCTGGATCTTGTTTGATGCGAGACGGTTATTCATTTAAATCTGAGAATAATGGTTGTTCTATTTATATGAGTAATATCTTTTATGGTCATGCACCCTTGAAGAGTGGTCTATTTTTGTTGAATCTCGAAAGTAGTGATACACATATTCATAATGTTGAAGCCAAAAGATGCAGAGTTGATAATGATAGTGCAACTTATTTGTGGCACTGCCGTTTGGGTCATATTGGTGTAAAGCGCATGAAGAAACTCCATACTGATGGACTTTTGGAATCACTTGATTATGAATCACTTGGTACTTGCGAACGTGCCTCATGGGCAAGATGACTAAAACGCCGTTCTCCCGAACTATGGAGCGAGCAACTGATTTGTTGGAGATGATACATACTAATGTATGTGCTCCAATGAATGTTGAGGCTCGCGGCGGGTATCATTATTTTCTCACCTTCACAGATGATTTAAGCAGATATGGGTATATCTACTTAATGAAACATAAGTCTGAAACATTTGAAAAGTTCAAAGAATTTCAGAGTGAAGTTGAAAATCATCGTAACAAGAAAATAAAGTTTCTGCGATCTGATCGTGGAGGAGAATATTTGAGTTACGAGTTTGGTCTACATTTGAAACAATGCGGAATAGTTTCGCAACTCACGCCACCTGGAACACCACAGCGTAATGGTGTGTCCGAACGTCGTAATAATACTTTACTATATATGGTGCGATCTATGATGTCTCTTACTGATTTACCGCTATCGTTTTGGGGTTATGCTTTAGAGACGGATGCATTCCCGTTAAATAGGGCACCATCGAAATCCGTTGAGACGACACCTTATGAACTGTGGTTTGAAAAGAAACCAAAGTTGTCGTTTCTTAAAGTTTGGGGCTGCGATGCTTATGTGAAAAAGCTTCAACCTGATAAGCTCGAACCCAAATCGGAGAAATGTGTCTTCATAGGATACCCAAAGGAAACTGTTGGGTACACCTTCTATCACAGATCCGAAGGCAAGACATTCGTTGCCAGGAATGGATCCTTTCTAGAGAAGGAGTTTCTCTCGAAAGAAGTGAGTGGGAGGAAAGTAGAACTTGATGAGGTAACTGTACCTGCTCCCTTATTGGAAAGTAGTTCATCACAGAAACCGGTTCCTGTGACACCTACACCAATTAGTGAGGAAGCTAATGATGATGATCATGAAACTTCAGATCAAGTTACTACTGAACCTCGTAGGTCAACCAGAGTGAGATCCGCACCAGAGTGGTACGGTAATCCTGTTCTGTAGGTCATGTTACTAGACCATGAGAAACCTACGAACTATGAAGAAGCGATGGTGAACCCAAATTCCGCAAAATGGCTTGAGGCCATGAAATCTGAGATGGGATCCATGTATGAAAACAAAGTGTGGACTTTGGTTGACTTTCCCGATGATCGGCAAGCATTGAGAATAAATGGATCTTCAAGAAGAAGACTGACGCTGATGGTAATGTTACTGTCTACAAAGCTCGACTTGTTGCGAAAGGTGTTCGGTAAGTTCAAGGAGTTGACTACGATGAGACTTCTCACCCGTAGCGATGATTAAGTCCGTCCGAATCATGTTAGCAATTGCCGCATTTTATGATTATGAAATTTGGCAATGGATGTAAAGACTGCATTCCTGAATGGATTTCTGGAAGAAGAGTTGTATATGATGCAACCTGAAGGTTTTATCGATCCAAAGGGAGCTAACAAAGGGTGCAAGCTCCAGCGATCCATTTATGGACTGGTGCAAGCCTCTCGGAGTTGGAATAAACGTTTTGATAGTGTGATCAAAGCATATGGTTTTATACAGACTTTTGGAGAAGCCTGTATTTACAAGAAAGTGAGTGGGAGCTCTGTAGCATTTCTAATATTATATGTGGATGACATATTGTTGATTGGAAATGATATAGAATTTCTGGATAGCATAAAAGGATACTTGAATAAGAGTTTTTCAATGAAAGACCTCGGTGAAGCTGCTTACATATTGGGCATCAAGATCTATAGAGATAGATCAAGACGCTTAATTGGACTTTCACAAAGCACATACCTTGACAAAGTTTTGAAGAAGTTCAAAATGGATCAAGCAAAGAAAGGGTTCTTGCCTGTGTTACAAGGTGTGAAGTTGAGTAAGACTCAATGCCCGACCACTGCAGAAGATAGAGAGAAAATGAAAGATGTTCCCTATGCTTCAGCCATAGGCTCTATCATGTATGCAATGCTGTGTACCAGACCTGATGTGTGCCTTGCTATTAGTTTAGCAGGGAGGTACCAAAGTAATCCAGGAGTGGATCACTGGACAGCGGTCAAGAACATCCTGAAATACCTGAAAAGGACTAAGGATATGTTTCTCGTTTATGGAGGTGACAAAGAGCTCATCGTAAATGGTTACGTTGATGCAAGCTTTGACACTGATCCGGACGATTCTAAATCGCAAACCGGATACGTGTTTATATTGAACGGTGGAGCTGTCAGTTGGTGCAGTTCTAAACAAAGCGTCGTGGCGGGATCTACGTGTGAAGCGGAGTACATAGCTGCTTCAGAAGCAGCAAATGAAGGAGTCTGGATGAAGGAGTTCATATCCGATCTAGGTGTCATACCTAGTGCATCGGGTCCAATGAAAATCTTTTGTGACAATACTGGTGCAATTGCCTTGGCAAAGGAATCCAGATTTCACAAGAGGAACCAAGCACATCAAGAGACGCTTCAATTCCATCCGGGACCAAGTCCAGGTGGGAGACATAGAGATTTGCAAGATACATAAGGATCTGAATGTTGCAGACCCGTTGACTAAGCCTCTTCCACGAGCAAAACATGATTAGCACCAAGGCTCCATGGGTGTTAGAATCATTACTGTGTAATCTAGATTATTGACTCTAGTGCAAGTGGGAGACTGAAGGAAATATGCCCTAGAGGCAATAATAAATTTATTATTTATTTCCTTATATCATGATAAATGTTTATTATTCATGCTAGAATTGTATTAACCGGAAACATGATACATGTGTGAATACATAGACAAACAGAGTGTCACTAGTATGCCTCTACTTGACTAGCTCGTTAATCAAAGATGGTTATGTTTCCTAGCCATAGACATGAGTTGTCATTTGATTAACGGGATCACATCATTAGGAGAATGATGTGATTGACTTGACCCATTCCGTTAGCTTAGCACTTGATCGTTTAGTATGTTGCTATTGCTTTCTTCATGACTTATACATGTTCCTATGACTATGAGATTATGCAGCTCCCGTTTACCGGAGGAACACTTTGTGTGCTACCAAACGTCACAACATAACTGGGTGATTATAAAGGTGCTCTACAGGTGTCTCCGAAGGTACTTGTTGGGTTGGCGTATTTCGAGATTAGGATTTGTCACTCCGATTGTCGGAGAGGTATCTCTGGGCCCACTCAGTAATGCACATCACTATAAGCCTTGCAAGCATTGTAACTAATGAGTTATTTGCGAGATGATGTGTTACGGAACGAGTAAAGAGACTTGACGGTAACGATATTGAACTAGGTATTGAGATACCGACGATCGAATCTCGGGCAAGTAACATACCGATGACAAAGGGAACAACGTATGTTGTTATGCGGTTTAACCGATAAAGATCTTCGTAGAATATGTAGGAGCCAATATGAGCATCCAGGTTCCGCTATTGGTTATTGACCGGAGACATGTCTCGGTCATGTCTACATAGTTCTCGAACCCGTAGGGTCCGCACGCTTAAAGTTTCGGTGACGATTGTATTATGAGTTTTTGTGTTTTAATGTACCGAAGGTAGTTTAGAGTCCCGGATGTGATCACGGACATGACGAGGAGTCTCAAAATGGTCGAGACGTAAAGATTGATATATTGGATGACTATGTTCGGACACCGAAATGGTTTCAGGGAGTTTCGGACATATACTAGAGTACCGGGGGGTTACTGGAACCCCCCGGGGAGTTTAATGCGCCAAGATGGGCCTTAGTGGAGAAGAGGAGGGCGGGTAGGGCTGGCCGCACGCCCCCTCCCCCTCTAGTCTGAATTGGACAAGGAGGGGGCGGGGCCCCCTTTCCTTCCCCCTCTCTCCTTCCCTTCCTTTCCCCCTCCTACTCCAACTAGGAAAAAGAGGGAGTCCTACTCCCGGTGGGAGTAGGACTCCTCCCTGGCGCGCCCTCCCCTGGCCGGCCACCTCCTCCCCCCTGGTCCTTTATATACAGGGGCAGGGGGCACCTCTAGACACAACAATTGATCTCTTGATCTCTTAGCCGTGTGCGGTGACCCCCTCCACCATATTCCACCTCGATCATATCGTAGCGGTGCTTAGGCGAAGCCCTGCGTCGGTAGCATCATCATCACCGTCACCACGCCGTCGTGCTGACGGAACTCTCCCGTGAAGCTCTGCTGGATCGGAGTTCGCGGGACGTCATCGAGCTGAACGTGTGCTAAACTCGGAGGTGTCGTACGTTCGGTACTTGGATCGGTCGGATCGTGAAGACGTACGACTACATCAACCGCATTGTCATAACTCTTCTGCTTTCGGTTTACGAGGGTACATGGACACACTCTCCCCTCTCGTTGCTATGCATCACCATGATCCTGTGTGTGCGTAGGAATTTTTTTGAAATTACTACGTTCCCCAACAAATCTGTCGCCGTCGTCATCATCAACCATCCTCCATCACCAATTTCATGATGCTCACCACCGCGCGTGAGTAATTCCATCGTAGGCTTGCTGGACGGTGATGGGTTGGATGAGATTTATCATGTAATTGGGTTAGATTTGTTAGGGTTTGATCCCTAGTATCCACTATGTTCCGAGATTGATGTTGCTATGACTTTGCTATGCTTAATGCTTGTCACTAGGGCCCGAGTGCCATGATTTCAGATCTGAACCTATTATGTTTTCATGAATATATGTGAGTTCTTGATCCTATCTTGCAAGTCTATAGTCACCTACTATGTGTTATGATCCGGCAACCCCGAAGTGACAATAATCGGGACCACTCCCGGTGATGACCGTAGTTTGAGTTCATCTATTCACTATGTGTTAATGCTTTGGTCCGGTACTCTATTAAAAGGAGGCCTTAATATCCCTTAGTTTCCATTAGGACCCCGCTGCCACGGGAGGGTAGGACAAAAGATGTCATGCAAGTTCTTTTCCATAAGCACGTATGACTATATTCGGAATACATGCCTACATTACATTGATGAATTGGAGCTAGTTCTGTGTCACCCTATGTTATAACTGTTGCATGAATAATCGCATTCGGCATAATTCTCCATCACCGATCCAATGCCTATGAGCTTTTCACATATTGTTCTTCGCTTATTTACTTTCCCGTTGCTACTATTACAATCACTACAAAACTATCACTATTACTTTTTCCACAGTTACCGTTACTTCCATATTACTTTGCTACTAAATACTTTGCTGCAGATACTAAGTTATCCAGGTGTGGTTGAATTGACAACTCAACTGCTAATACTTGAGAATATTCTTTGGCTCCCCTTGTGTTGAATCAATAAATTTGGGTTGAATACTCTACCCTCGAAAACTGTTGTGATCCCCTATACTAGTGGGTTATCAAGACTATTTTCTGGCGCCGTTGCCGGGGAGCATAGCTCTATTCTTTGAGTCACTTGGGATTTATATCTGCTGGTAACTATGAAGAACTTGAAAGACGAGAAAACAAAAATTTATCCCTCAACTACGAGGGGAGGTAAGGAACTGCCATCTAGCTCTGCACTTGATTCGCCTTCTGTTTTGAGTAAACTTGCGACACCTAAACCTGCCTCTGCTATTAATTCTGATATGTTGCATGTTATTGATGATGCCACTTCTACTATGCATGATACTTATGATGAAACTACTTCTATGCTTGATACTACTGTGCCACTTGGTGAATTTCTTGATGAACAACTTGCTAGGGCTAGAGAGAATGAAATTATTGAAACTGATAATATTGATGAAAGTGATGGTGAAGATTATCCCCCTAGATATGAATTACCTGGTGTGCCTGAGGGTTATGTTATGGATGAAGAAACTGCTAGAGACTTTCTTACTTGCAATGATAGGAGTGATCTTAAGAGCTTATTAGCTAAGCTGGAAGAAAAATCTTTGAATGCTAGAATGAAATATGACCCTGCTTATGCTACTTCACCTATCTTTGTTACTGATAAGGATTATGATTTCTCTGTCGATCCTAAGATAATTACTTTGGTTTAATCTGATCCTTTTTATGGCTATGAATCTGAAACTGTTGTGGCACATCTTACTAAATTAAATGATATAGCTACCCTATTCACTAATGATGAGAAAACTCGTTACTACTATATCCTTAAATCATTTCCGTTCTCATTAAAGGGTGATGCTAAAACATGGTTTAATTCTCTTGATCCTGGTTGTGTGCATAGTCCCCAGGATATGATTTATTACTTCTCTACTAAATATTTCCCTGCTCATAAGAAACAAGCTGCTTTAAGGGAAATATATAATTTTGTGCAAATTGAAGAAGAGAGTCTCCCACAAGCTTGGGGGGGCTTCTCCAATTACTTAATGCTTTGCCTGATCATCCTCTCAAGAAAAATGAAATACTTGATATCTTTTATAATGGACTAACCGATGCTTCCAGAGACCATCTGGATAGTTGTGCTGGTTGTGTTGTCAGGGAAAGAACAGTTGATGAAGCTGAAATTCTATTGAATAATATGTTGACTAATGAAAATAATTGGACACTTCCTGAACCAACTCTTAAGCCAACTCCGAAGAAAAGGGGTATTCTATTTCTCAGTCCTGAAGATATGCAAGAGGCAAAGAAATCTATGAAGGAAAAAGGTATTAAAGCTGAAGATGTTAAGAATTTACCTCCTGTTGAAGAAATACATGGTCTTAATTTACCGCCTATTGAAGAAACACATGGGCTTGATAACCCGACACAGGTAGTAAAGGTAAATTCTCTCTCTATATATATGATAAAGATGAAATCCCGCCTACTAAGTTTGCTAGCCAATGTTTGGGTGAGTTTGATAATTTTATGATTAAGCAAGAAGATTTTAATGCTTATTTTGGTAGACAACTGAAACGCAATGCTTATATGATTGAGCACTTGAGTGATTATATGTCTAGAGTTAAAGGTGAACTTAAACTCATTAGTAAACATGCTTCTATGGTTACCACTCAAGTAGAACAAGTACTTAAAGCTCAGAATGACTTGCTCAATGAATTAAATAATAAGAAAAATGATAATGATGTTAGAGTTGTGACTAGAGGGGGTAGAATGACTCAGGAACCTTTGTATCCTGAGGGCCACCCTAAGAGAATTGAGCAGGATTCTCCCCGAACTAATGTAGATGCACCTAGTCCTTCTAAAAAGAAGAAAAAGAAAAATGATAGGACTTTGCATGCTTCTAGTGAACCTTTTGTTGACACACCTGAGAATCCTAATGATATTTCTATTTCTGATGTTGGAACACAATCTGGTGACGAACATGAACCTAGTGATAATGTTAATGATGATGTTCATGTTGATGCTCAACCTAGTAATAACAATGATGTAGAAATTGAACCTGTTGTTGATCTTGATAACCCACAATCAAAGAATCAACGTTATGATAAGAGAGACTTTGTTGCTAGGAAGCACGGTAAAGAAAGGGAACCATGGGTTCAGACCGTACACTAATCATGCACGCAAATGTGTACGATCAAGATCAGGGACTCACGGGAAGATATCACAACACAACTCTACAACATAAATAAGTCATACAAGCATCATAATACAAGCCAGGGGCCTCGAGGGCTCGAATACAATTGCTCGATCATAGACGACTCAGCGGAAGCAACAATATCTGAGTACAGACATAAGTTAAACAAGTTTGCCTTAAGAAGGCTAGCACAAAAGTAGCAATGATCGAAAAGGCAAGGCCTCCTGCCTGGGACCTCCTAACTACTCCTCGAAGCCGAACTCCATGTAGAATCATCCTCGAGATCTCTAGCTCCTGGACTCCAGCATCTGGTTGCGACAACCAGGTATAGAAAGGGGAAAAGAGGGAGAAAAGCAACCGTGAGTACTCATCCAAAGTACTCGCAAGCAAGGAGCTACACTACATATGCATGGGTATATGTGTAAAGGGCCATATCAGTGGACTGAACTGCAGAATGCCAGAATAAGAGGGGGATAGCTAGTCCTGTCGAAGACTACGCTTCTGGCCACCTCCATCTTGCAGCATGTAGAAGAGAGTAGATTGAAGTCCTCCAAGTAGCATCGCATAGCATAATCCTACCCGGCGATCCCCTCCTCGTCGCCCTGTTAGAGAGCGATCACCGGGTTGTATCTGGCACTTGGAAGGGTGTGTTTTATTAAGTATCCAGTTCTAGTTGTCATAAGGTCAAGGTACAACTCCGGGTCGTCCTTTTACCGAGGGACACGGCTATTCGAATAGATAAACTTCCCTGCAGGGGTGCACCACATAACCCAACACGCTCGATCCCATTTGGCCGGACACACTTTTCTGGGTCATGCCCGGCCTCGGAAGATCAACACGTCGCAGCCCCACCTAGGCTCAATAGAGAGGTCAACACGCCGGTCTAAATCCTATGCGCGCAGGGGTCTGGGCCCATCGCCCATTGCACACCTGCACGTTGCGTACGCGGCCGGAAGCAGACCTAGCCTAGTAGGCGTTCCAGTCCAATCCGGCGCGCGCCGCTCCGTCGCTGACGTCAAGAAGAGCTTCGGCTGATACCACGACGCCGGGATACCCATAACTACTCCCGCGTAGATGGTTAGTGCGTATAGACCAAATGGCCAGACTCAGATCAAATACCCAGAACTCGTTAAGCGTGTTATTTATCCACGAACGCCGACCAGGGCCAGGCCCACCTCTCTCCTAGGTTGTCTCAACCTGCCATGTCGCTCCGCCACAAAGTAACAGTCGGGGGCCGTCAGGAACCCAGGCCCACCTCTACCGGGATGGAGCCACCTGTCCTTTCAGCCCCCTCATCAGAATCACTTGCGGGTACTCAACGAGCCGACCCGACTTTAGTCACCACATGTGTCATGTATAGAGTATATAAGTATATACCCGTGATCACCTCCCGAAGTGATCATGGCCCAGTAGTATAGCATGGCAGACGGACAAGAGTGTAGGGCCTCTGATGGAACACTAGCATCCTATACTAAGCAGTAGGATAGCACGTAAGGGTAACAACTGTAGCAACAATGACAGGCTATGCATCAGGATAGGATTAACGGAAAGCAGTAACATGCTACACTACTCTAATGCAAGCAGTATAGAGAAGAATAGGCGATATCTGGTGATCAAGGGGGGCTTGCCTGGTTGCTCTGGCAAGAAGGAGGGGTCGTCAACTCCGTAGTCGAACTGGGTAGCAGCAGCGTCGGTCTCGTAGTCTACCGGAGAAGGAGAGGGGGAAGAAACAGTAAATACGGAGCAACAAAGCATCACAAAACATAAGGAGGCAAAACACGGTGCTAGGTATGCCCTAACGTGGTAGGAGGTGATACCGACGAAGGGGGGAAACATCCGGGAAAGTGTTCCCCGTGTTTCGCGTTTTCGGGCAGAGGTGCCGGAGGTGAAATGTTGCAGGTTCACTATGCTAGGGACGCGTGGCGGACGTACGGGCTGCGTATCCGGATTCGTCTCGTCGTTCTGAGCAACTTTCATGTTGAAAATAATTTAATCCGAGTTACGGATTAAAAGATATGATTTTCTAAAGATTTTAATAATTTCTGGAATTTAATTAATTATTTAATTTAATTCGAAAATGGATTTATGACATCAGCATGATGTCATGCTGACGTCAGCAGTCAACATTGACCGTTGACCTGGTCAACCTGACAGGTGGGTCCCACCTGTTAGTGACTGTTAGTTAATTAACAGCAGTTAATTAGGTTAACTAGTTATTAGGCTAATTAATCTTAATTAGTTACTATTAACAAGATTAATTAATTATCTTAATTAATTAATTAATTAATTTTATTATTTTATTATTATTATTATTTAAATCTTTTTTTATTCATTTCATTTTTTTAACATTCTGGGCGTGGGCCCCGTTTGGCAGTGGCCCAGAGGGGCCTATCGGGCGCGAGTACTAGCGACCAGTGGGCGCCCGGGCGTGCGCCCGTGGCCTCCCAGTGGGGCGTCGGCCACCACGAGGATCTGAGCGGGGCGGCGCAGGCTGGAGGTGGGGGCGCGACCGGGCCGGTGCGGGGCCGCACGGCGATGCGGTGGCGGCACGACGCGGACACGCGGCGAGCGGCACCGGTAGCGGAGCAGCAGCAGCGGGGCTACACAGCGGAGGGAGAGCGGCGGCAGGGGGCTGCCAAGACGCGGCCATGGCAGGAGAGCACGGGAGGCGTCGGGGCGTGGCCAGTGACGTGCAGGGGGAGGCCAGTGCGTGAATCGGGCGCTGGGAGTGAGAGGCGACGGTGCGGGGCGAGGCCATGGCGAGGGCGGCCCCGGAGCGAGGCAGGGCGCGGGAGCGGCGTCGTAGCACGCGACGAGCGGCAACGGCGCGAGGCGGCGGCGAGGCCACGGCTGGGTAGCGCGGCCGCAGATGCGATGCGGGGCGACGGCGCAGGGCAGAGAGGGGAAGAGGGGCTCACGGCGCGGTGCAGGGATCGGGGCAATGGTGCTCGTGGTGGGGGACGGGGACGACGGCGTCGACGTAGACGGGGAGGAAGACCGGCGAGGCGGCCTCCGGCGAGGTAGCGATCCGGGCGGCGTCGGTGGCGAGCGCCGAGGCGCAGTCGTGCTCGGCACGGCGAGGGGCGTCGTCAAGGGAGAGGGGACGGGGGCGCGAGGCAGAGGGCAGGGGCCGGCGAGGCGGCTCCGGGCGAGGGCGGGGGCGACTGCGTCAGGGACGGGGCGTGCGCCCGATCCAGATCGCGCGGGGAGGGGAGAAAGGGATCGTGGGGGGGGCGACTGGGTAGTGGGGACGAGTGGGGAGGGAACCTGCTAGGGTTCCGGTCACCCAGGGGGTTAAGGGAGCGATGGGGGGCGGCTGGGCCTGTGGGCTGGTGGGGTGGATGCCCAGTTGGGCCAAACGGCCGAAGGGGAGGGGGGAAGGCCCGGGGTTTTCTTTCTTTCCTTTTTCTTTGTTTTCCTTTTATTTATCCTTTTCGATTTATTATAGTTTCTATTTATTTTAGTTTTAATAAAATATAAAAGTGGCACCTAACTTAGTGTTACAAATTGTGCCTTTGCCACTATTAATTTAGCTCTTCAAAATAAAATGGTTTGTAATAGTTTATTCTTTTTAAAAGCATTTAAGTAATTGTTTAGCCCCTGTTTTGATTAATTTCTTGCATCTAAACATTTTATCAAAATGTGGTTTCTCCACCACAATCACCCATGATTTATTTTGTAAATTTTGAACAATTTAGTTTTCAGTTTTTAGTTTAGTTTTCTTTATTTGAAAACTTTTATTGTTTGCCTATATTTTTAAATTTTAACTTGAATCTTTTTGAACTAACTCGAGTTTATCAACAGTAACCGAGGTGACGTGGCACCATTAGCAGAGGTTTACTGTAGCTTGATTATCCGGGCGTCACAATTCTCCTCCACTACAAGAAATCTCGTCCCGAGATTTAAGAGGGAAGTAAAGGGGGAAGGTTCGGGTTACGAAATTCTAGGGAGTGTTCTTGGTCTTGGTTGTTCTTCTCGAAGAGGTTGATCCATTACATTGATGTCTTCATTCTGCTGTTTCAGGTCATCATGATAAAGTTGTCGTCCTTTCTTCGGGAACTCCATCGTACTTACGACAGAGTAAGGGGGTATTCTGGAAGAACGGACCTCTGCAAGGTTTACTATCTGGTCAATATCATCGGGGAAGGTGGCGGAAAGTAACTCTCGAACTAAATCTTAAGAAAAGCCGAGAGCAAGTAAGAAAGTACCATGAGAAGTTTCAACGGGTAGGCAATCGTTCGAAGCCTGAAACAAAGTGTGAAAGGGGTTCAAAGAAATCGGAATAAGTATTATGTCTGATGCCAGTATAGATCAGTAGGACGGTGGTCCGTGAATTACATACGAGGCCACGCGCGATGAATAAATTTGGGAACAGGGGGTGCACAGGAGAGTCAGGTTTCGATCCTGTGGAACTGTGGGTTATGGGCCCACCATGTGGGTTAAAAGTAGGAAGGGCGGTGACATCTTGCACGATCATGATAGCAAGGCATGTCAGAGGGTAGCCTGTCAGTTATATGTCAGCAACATCGTCGGTACCAAGGGTGAGGGACGAAGAGGACCATTTTCCTGCTCGTTGAAACGAGGCGGACCATTAGGCAAAGTTCTCGTCCATCCGTGGTTACCGAAATGTCACCAACAATAGTAACAGGGTCTTACTGACAGAGTTGTACACCGAGGTGTTTACATAAGCAGGAGAATATTACTGCTTAGATCATATAGATCACCAGAAAGGTTAAACCAAACAATGGAAAGGAAAATATGATTATCAGATTAAATAGAAGAATGGAAAGGGAAAATGTGTTTAAACACATATTTCAAGGGTATATCCTTCCCAAGGACAAGCAGAGTATCATATCCATGACAGGATAGGAAGTAGAAAACCATTTAGGTAAGGGGAGAGGAATTTCATGACATAACCCATACAGCGGTGTTTGGATAATTGAGCAAGAAACATTTAGTATTGGGCTTCAAATGTTCTTGTTGAAAATCGGAGTACCATAGACATGCTTTGAGATAGCATTGACATGGTCAACAGGTGAAGATCAGAATTTGGAAACAAAAAGGATCCATCAGGAACAACTTATAGAATAAGTCTTACAATTTCCTCATGGAAGAATAGCTAACCTTGCTAAAAAGGAAAACGTATAACAATAGGTCCTCCGGCCAGGTGTGTTAGGCATGACATCACCTTACCGGGTCTTAAATAGACCAATGTTACAACTCTTGGGAATATGTTCCAACCATCATATCTGACCGAGATTCAGATCTGATTGGTGTCAGGATACCTCAGACTCAGGATGTCTGAGAAGAAAAGTGCAACACAAATTGATGGGATGACATTGTAAGATTCTCGGGAAATGAACTATGAAAGCAAGTTCCGAAACCAGAGTTCATCATTAAACCAAAGAGAGGGTTAGGAGGTGGCTGATGGACTCAGCGACATTCCATTGAGATTTCCAAAAGATGGATTTCCACAACTATGTGAACAAGGAGATAACATTAGCTAGATCGAATGACTTAATGATGTATGCTCGAGGA
Organism: Triticum aestivum; assembly: GCF_018294505.1. Lineage (NCBI taxonomy): Eukaryota > Viridiplantae > Streptophyta > Magnoliopsida > Poales > Poaceae > Triticum > Triticum aestivum. The sequence goes on from NC_057811.1 coordinate 471,541,009, forward strand.
AAACATACACAGTTAAACATTGGTTGAAATGTGCACCCGAAATATGGGCTTAGGTAGCAAGATCAACGTTAGAGTGACGAATCAATAACCAACAGTCTAAGAATGAACTGTCGATCGTTAACTTCAAAGCAATAGGGTTGATAGAAGTACAGAAATCAAACAACATCGTTAGCATATTGGTATCCTGGTTAAAAGCAACACCGGGACCAAGGAAGAATGGTGATGGTGAGAAGTATCATCATACCGAGAATTTCCAAGAGGTGGAGCAATCCCCACAACATTCTCGACAGAAAAGACGGTAATACTTCAAGGCAGAACACAACACTAGCTGGAGAGCAAGTTGTATTCATAATGTGGACAAGTTCGCGATGAAAAGGAAGTCAAGGGTGTTGACGATGATAATAAAAATCATCCAGGGCAAGGAGGGTATTTCTCATCATGAACACAGTTGACATCTCGGAAGAAGTCAAAGCGTTGAAGGTGATCCGACACATTTGCCGGGAGGTTTCAAGAGGATGCAATCAAACAACAACGGCAACCAGCAAGGGAATGACGAAGTGGCAAGTTATAGGATCAATATATAAGATGCAAGCTCGGGACCAAAGTTGCCTTTCAAGTCAAGCAACATGATGTTGAAAGCTTGACGTAAGTCGTGCTCACACACTAAAGAATTCGTGCACCAGAGAAGGACGACGTAGCACAGTCCAAGGTAGAAAGACCAGGATGCAGCCGATAGTCTAGGAATGACCGGATTGAGTTCAGAGTTTCCTAGTAAAAATACTAGGGGTATTTGATTTGTAGTGCGGAATAATTTCACTAATTGGTGTCCTCGGTTGATAACAACCCAGAACCCGTAGAGTGATTACGACAAGGAAAAGCATTACTTCAACAAAGTTAGTAAGATGTGGTGCAATGGCAAGACATTTCCGAGATACCAGGGGGGTAATACTCGAAGGTAGGACATGATAGAGGTAGAACCGGGTCATTGACCTATGACAGTAGATACTTCAACATTGCCAAAAATAGACGAGGCACTGGAAATGGATTTCCCTCAGATATATCAGATCAGGACAGCATGGGCGAAACCGTAACTGTAAGGAATCAATTTCAAGAATACCGAAAGAATCATACAGCTGGATAATCATTTTGCAAGAAGCTTCCGAGACGGTCTAAATCATTTTCATGGGCATGAACACAAAGTTCAAGGTCGACTCCCACTTCTTCAATGCATAACCTTTCATTCACTTCTCGCGTTTGATGAAGTTGCAGTGTTGAAAATTTTTATCTGGCAAAATACCAGAAGAGTATGACTCATGAAAACTTTCGAGTTCACACATATTATGAAAGGCATAGGTTCAACCCATCGGGGCATTTTAGGAACATATACCACAAACTTCGGAGTAAATATTACAAGCTCGAAAGAAGAGCATTGTTCAAAAGCAGATGATACAATTTACCAAAGGCATTATATACCCATGGAAAGGCTCACAAGGTTATTCAATAGGTAGGACACTGTCGGATAAAATCCAACAAAGGAACCGATGGTCCACAAGGGATCTGATGTGAGCATCGGTACTCAACCAGAGGAGGAAGAATGCAAGGAGATCTGATTATAGAAACAACTGACTAACTCAAAGTTCAAATGCAAAAGAATTATGATTTCCAAATCAGGGGGTCAGAAGCAACGCACTGATCAAGGATGGATCAGTTGACTAGGCTTAGGGGTACAATCGATGACGATTTGATTGGTCGAGATCCAGCTCATGTTAAAAATGATGTCTGAGCCGGAAGGATGAATTCTAGGATCTGATTGAGGATTGCGAGCATTCGCAACATATTGAATCAATGGACTCAAAAAGATAATGACAAAGGGTGCCAATAAGATTTCGAGACTTATGGATTAATCATAATGCTAGTAAGCAAGAATTTCAAGAGCAATAGGCTCCTGAGGATTTTCGGAAGATCGAATGGTATTCTGAACACTTTTGTGATATACTTGAATTCAACTGGGGATGAGCGGATACTCGATAAGTGCGAGAATTATCCGTAGGGGTATTCAGGTGACAAAGAACAGCAAGGCAGTAAGTTCAAGGATTCTCGGAACAACAGAGATAATTTCGGGGTATCTTGTAATAACAAGATCAACTGGGAAACATTGTATGAATGGCGAGTATACGTGGTTATCCATAGGAGTTTATCGATGAAAGGGAATTGCAAAAGCGATGAACACAAGTTCTCGGGTTATCAGCGGAGAGTATCTTCAGGGTCTTCACGTGCAGCAGACGATCATCAGTAATAAGGGGCTCTCCGGGTGAAAGTGATAATGAGATCCTAATGTTAGATTTAGCAAAATCACTTAACCCGAATAGAAGAGAGATCAGAGTCCCAGAGTATAGACAAGGAGTAAAAGATCCTAATACCACCCAATGGCGACGTGGGCCCGTAAGACACACAGCCATGTTAGTAAAAGTTTTTGCAATGTCTAGACTCGACTTCGGCCAAGGAGTTGGAAAGGGGGATTCCTACAGGCAGTCGGCTCTGATACCAACTTGTGACGCCCCCGATTTGACCGTACACTAATCATGCACGCAAATGTGTACGATCAAGATCAGGGACTCACGGGAAGATATCACAACACAACTCTACAACATAAATAAGTCATACAAGCATCATAATACAAGCCAGGGGCCTCGAGGGCTCGAATACAATTGCTCGATCATAGACGAGTCAGCGGAAGCAACAATATCTGAGTACAGACATAAGTTAAACAAGTTTGCCTTAAGAAGGCTAGCACAAAAGTAGCAACGATCGAAAAGGCAAGGCCTCCTGCCTGGGACCTCCTAACTACTCCTCGAAGCCGAACTCCACGTAGAATCATCCTCGGGATCTCTAGCTCCTGGACTCCAGCATCTGGTTGCGACAACCAGGTATAGAAAGGGGAAAAGAGGGAGAAAAGCAACCGTGAGTACTCATCCAAAGTACTCGCAAGCAAGGAGCTACACTACATATGCATGGGTATATGTGTAAAGGGGCATATCAGTGGACTGAACTGCAGAATGCCAGAATAAGAGGGGGATAGCTAGTCCTGTCGAAGACTACGCTTCTGGCCACCTCCATCTTGCAGCATGTAGAAGAGAGTAGATTGAAGTCCTCCAAGTAGCATCGCATAGCATAATCCTACCCGGCGATCCCCTCCTCGTCGCCCTGTTAGAGAGCGATCACCGGGTTGTATCTGGCACTTGGAAGGGTGTGTTTTATTAAGTATCCGGTTCTAGTTGTCATAAGGTCAAGGTACAACTCCGGGTCGTCCTTTTACCAAGGGACACGGCTATTCGAATAGATAAACTTCCCTGCAGGGGTGCACCACATAACCCAACACGCTCGATCCCATTTGGCCGGACACACTTTTCTGGGTCATGCCCGGCCTCGGAAGATCAACACGTCGCAGCCCCACCTAGGCTCAACAGAGAGGTCAACACGCCGGTCTAAATCCTATGCGCGCAGGGGTCTGGGCCCATCGCCCATTGCACACCTGCACGTTGCGTACGCGGCCGGAAGCAGACCTAGCCTAGTAGGCGTTCCAGTCCAATCCGGCGCGCGCCGCTCCGTCGCTGACGTCAAGAAGAGCTTCGGCTGATACCACGACGCCGGGATACCCATAACTACTCCTGCGTAGATGGTTAGTGCGTATAGACCAAATGGCCAGACTCAGATCAAATACCCAGAACTCGTTAAGCGTGTTATTTATCCGCGACGCCGACCAGGGCCAGGCCCACCTCTCTCCTAGGTGGTCTCAACCTGCCCTGTCGCTCCGCCACAAAGTAACAGTCGGGGGCCGTCAGGAACCCAGGCCCACCTCTACCGGGATGGAGCCACCTGTCCTTTCAGCCCCCTCATCAAAATCACTTGCGGGTACTCAACGAGCCGACCCGACTTTAGTCACCACATGTGTCATGTATATAAGTATATAGTATATACCCGTGATCACCTCCCAAAGTGATCACGGCCCAGTAGTATAGCATGGCAGACGGACAAGAGTGTAGGGCCACTGATGGAACACTAGCATCCTATACTAAGCAGTAGGATAGCAGGTAAGGGTAACAACTGTAGCAACAATGACAGGCTATGCATCAGGATAGGATTAACGGAAAGCAGTAACATGCTACACTACTCTAATGCAAGCAGTATAGAGAAGAATAGGCGATATCTGGTGATCAAGGGGGGGCTTGCCTGGTTGCTCTGGCAAGTAGGAGGGGTCGTCAACTCCGTAGTCGAACTGGGCAGCAGCAGCGTCGGTCTCGTAGTCTACCGGAGAGAAGAGGGGGGGAAGAAACAGTAAATACGGAGCAACAAAGCATCACAAAACATAAGGAGGCAAAACGCGGTGCTAGGTATGCCCTAACGTGGTAGGAGGTGATACCGACGAAGGGGGGAAACATCCGGGAAAGTGTTCCCCGTGTTTCGCGTTTTCGGGCAGAGGTGCCGGAGGTGAAATGTTGCAGGTTCACTATGCTAGGGACGCGTGGCGGACGTACGGGCTGCGTATCCGGATTCGTCTCGTCGTTCTGAGCAACTTTCATGTTGAAAATAATTTAATCCGAGTTACGGATTAAAAGATATGATTTTCTAAAGATTTTAATAATTTCTGGAATTTAATTAATTATTTAATTTAATTCGAAAATGGATTTATGACATCAGCATGATGTCATGCTAACGTCAGCAGTCAACATTGACCGTTGACCTGGTCAACCTGACAGGTGGGTCCCACCTGTGAGTGACTGTTAGTTAATTAACAGCAGTTAATTAGGTTAACTAGTTATTAGGCTAATTAATCTTAATTAGTTACTATTAACAAGATTAATTAAGTTAATTAATTGTCTTAATTAATTAATTAATTAATTTTATTATTTATTTTTTTATTATTATTTTTTTAAATCTTTTTTTTATTCATTTCATTTTTTTAACATTCTGGGCGTGGGCCCCGTTTGGCAGTGGCCCAGAGGGGCCTATCGGGCGTGGGTACTAGCGGCCAGTGGGCGCCCGGGCGTGCGCCCGTGGCCTCCTAGTGGGGCGTCGGCCACCACGACGGATCTGAGCGGGGCGGCGCAGGCTGGAGGTGGGGGCGCGACCGGGCCGGTGCGGGGCCGCACGGCGATGCGGTGGCGGCACGACGCGGACGCGCGGCGAACGGCGAACGGCACCGGTAGCGGAGCAGCAGCAGCGGGGCTACACAGCGGAGGGAGAGCGGCGGCAGGGGGCTGCCAAGACGCGGCCATGGCAGGAGAGCACGGGAGGCGTCGGGGCGTGGCCAGTGACGTGCAGGGGGAGGCCGGTGCGCGAACCGGGCCGGGCGCGGGGAGTGAGAGGCGATGGTGCGGGGCGAGGCCATGGCGAGCGCGGCCCCGGAGCGAGGCAGGGCGCGGGAGCGGCGTCGTAGCACGTGATGAGCGGCAACGGCGCGAGGCGGCGGCGAGGCCACGGCTGGGTAGCGCGGCCGCAGATGCGATGCGGGGCGACGGCGCAGGGCAGAGAGGGGAAGAGGGGGCTCAGGGCGCGGTGCAGGGATCGGGGCAATGGTGCTCGTGGTGGGGGACGGGGACGACAGCGTCGACGTAGACGGGGAGGAAGACCGGCGAGGGTGGCCTCCGGCGAGGTAGCGATCCGGGCGGCGTCGGTGGCGAGCGCCGAGGCGCAGTCGTGCTCGGCACGGCGAGGGGCGTCGTCAAGGGAGAGGGGACGGGGGCGCGAGGCAGAGGGCAGGGGCCGGCGAGGCGGCTCCGGGCGAGGGCGGGGGCGACTGCGTCAGGGGCGGGGCGTGCGCCCGATCCAGATCGCGCGGGGAGGGGAGAAAGGGATCGTGGGGGGGCGACTAGGTAGTGGGGACGAGAGGGGAGGGAACCTGCTAGGGTTCCGGTCACCCAGGGGGTTAAGGGAGCGATGGGGGGGCGGCTGGGCCTGTGGGCTGGTGGGGTGGATGCCCAGTTGGGCCAAACGGCCGAAGGGGGGGGGGGAAGGCCCGGGGTTTTCTTTCTTTCCTTTTTCTTTGTTTTCTTTTTATTTATCCTTTTCGATTTATTATAGTTTCTATTTATTTTAGTTTTAATAAAATATAAAAGTGGCACCTAACTTAGTGTTACAAATTGTGCCTTTGCCACTATTAATTTAGCTCTTCAAAATAAAATGGTTTGTAATACTTTATTCTTTTTAAAAGCATTTAAGTAATTGTTTAGCCCCTGTTTTAATTAATTTCTTGCATCTAAACATTTTATCAAAATGTGGTTTCTCCACCACAATCAACCATGATTTATTTTCTAAATTTTGAACAATTTAGTTTTCAGTTTTTAGTTTAGTTTTCTTTATTTGAAAATTTTTATTGTTTGCCTATATTTTAAATTTTAACTTGAATCGTTTTTGAACTAACTCGAGTTTATCAACAGTAACCGAGGTGACGTGGCACCATTAGCAGAGGTTTACTGTAGCTTGATTATCCGGGCGTCACACAAACCATCCAAGAAAAAGGATGATGAGGATTTTGAGCGCTTTGCTGAAATGATTAGACCTATCTTCTTGCGTATGCGTTTGACTGATATGCTTAAAATGAATCCTTATGCTAAGTATATGAAGGATATTTTTACTAATAAAAGAAAGATACCAGAAGCCGAAATTTCCACCATGCTTTCTAATTATACTTTTAAGGGTGGAATACCTAAGAAACTTGGAGATCCAGGAATACCAACTATACCATCTCCATTAAAAGAAACTATGTTAGAACTGCTTTATGTGATCTTGGAGCCGGTGTTAGTGTTATGCCTCTCTCTTTATATCGTAGACTTGATTTGAATAAGTTGACACCTACTGAAATATCTTTGCAAATGGCTGATAAATCTACTGCTATACCTGTCGGTATTTGTGAGGATGTGCCTGTTGTGGTTGCAAATGTTAGTATTTTAACAGACTTTGTTATTCCTGATATTCCCGAGGACGATAGTATGTCTATTATTCTTGGAAGACCCTTCTTGAATACTGCAGGGGCTGTTATTGATTGCAACAAAGGCAATGTCACTTTTCATGTTAATGGCAATGAGCACACGGTACACTTTCCGAGGAAACAACCTCAAGTTCATAGTATAAACTCTATTGGAAAAACTCCATCGATTATTTTTGGAGGTTTAGAATTTCCTCTTCCTACTGTCAAAAAGAGATATGATATTCTTATTGTTGGGGATGTGCATATCCCCGTTGAGGTAACATAGTGTTATTCGAAATTTCTCCGGTTCCATGTTATTCGAAATGAGTTCGTTAACAAGACCTGATCAACCTTGTTAGTGGATTCTTTTTTATTAGCATGAGATGGATGAAGTTAGAAAGCACAACCTTCTGTACCCACCTTTTACTTTCTGTTATTTAGAATAAATAAAGTAAAAATAGTATTTTCTGTCAGTTTTCTGATTTATCCGTGCAATAAAAAATGCCCCAAAAATAAAAGCTCTCCAAATGCCCCGAAAATGAAATATGATTTTTTCTATAATATTTGAGAATATCTGGCACTGAGAACACAGCATGGGGAGCAAGCACCTGGCCACGAGGGTCCAGGGCGCGCCCACCCCCCCTGGGCGCCCCCCTGCCTCGTGGGCCCACGGTGGCTCCCCTCCACTTGTTCCAGCAACCACACACTCCTTCTTCCTCCCAAAGAAATCACCAACCAGCTCAAGCACGAGTTCTAGCTCATTTTGCTGCCATTTTCGATCTCCTTGCTCAAAGCTCCTCTCACAAAACTGCTTTGGGGGATTGTTCCTTGGTATGTGACTCCTCCAATGGTCCAATTAGTTTTTGTTCTAGTGGTTTATTCATTGCAAATTTTTGCTGCCTAGGTGAACATGTTCTTGAGCTTGCATGTCAAATCAATATGGTTCCAAGTAGTTATAATGCATGATATAGTCTCTAGGCACTTGTGGGAGTAGTTGCTATCAATTTTGTTGAGCTTGGTTCACTTTTATTTGAAGTTACTAAAAAATTTAGAAATTTTCAGAAAATGATGAAGAGATTTTTGAGGGGCTCTTCGAGCCGAAGCTCGAAGGATAAGCAAAGTGAATAAGAAGAGAGGCCCAAATATAATCTCCCTCGCACCGCGGAGGTTCGGCCGTGTGAATGGCCTTGTGATGATTTCTTGAGAGCAGCCGGGATTTATGATGATTTCTATGAGTTGGCTGAGAATGCAGGCCTCACCGACTTCCTCCGCGACCAACGCGAACAGTATCTCCTACTCACTAATATTTTTGTGCAAAATTTTAATTTCCATGCTAGGAGGTCACCACCTTCGATGGATTTCTATTTATATGATGAGTATAAGGAGATGTCCCTCTATGAATTTTGTGAGGTTTGCAAGTTGCCCTTTTCGGGCAGCATAGAGGAACCACATCGTAATGATGTGGGGGGGTTTATTGATACAATTTCTGTAGGGGATCAGCTACAGAGCCAGAGCCAGAGCCGGAACCATAATTTGATCCTTCACGACAGTCTGTTTACCAGTGGGATCCGGAGGAGATTGCCAACCAATGGCAACCTGAGGCTCCTTCTCAGTTCGACCCCAGTTACAACTTCGGATATCCGCCAGGCCAGCCGTGGCAATAGACCAACTTAGGCCAAAAGCCTAAGCTTGGGGGAGTACGTATCTCTCACCAACATTACATTTATGTTTACATGCTCATGCTAGTTGTCGGTGCTCATACTTTTTCACTGTAATATCCATGCTAGTTTATTTTCCTTTTTATGCTTTCTTCTTGTGTGTTTGAAAAACCTTAAGAAAAAACAAAAAAATTAGTTGTAGCTTTTAGCTAGTTTACTTTCTTGCTCGTAGTAGTAATAATTAAAAAAAAACCCAAAAAGATTTCTCGTTCTTCTTTTGCTTGTTGGGAGCTGTCCCGTGTAAATAGTTTTATTTCTTTTCTTGTTCTTTGGGGGTCAAGAGGAGAGGACCATAATGAAATGTTGAAGTGGCTCTTATATGCATTGTTGTTGATTTAAACAAGAGCCCATATTATCTTGTCTTCTCCTTTGTATTGAATGCTCGCCGATTCCAGCTTAGTCCAATGCACGTGCACTATTATTATTATTCACATCGTTCGGTCGTGCAAGTGAAAGGAAATTATGACGATATATGATGAACTGCTTGAGATGAGAGAAGCTTGTATGAACTCGACCTCTCTTGTTTTTGTAAAAATGATTAGTTCATCGTTCCTGATTCAGCCTATTATGAATAAACATGTTTGCAATCACAATTAGAGATTATAGTTGCTTATGCCATGCTTAATTAGCTAGGAGTTTATAATGGTTTATCTTGCGTGCCAACATGCTATTAAAATGATTGTGATGTGGTATAGTAGGGTGGTATCCTCCTTTGAATGATTCAAGTGACTTGACTTGGCACATGTTCACGCATGTAGTTGAAACAAAATCAACATAGCCTTCACAATATTTATGTTTATGGTGGATTATATCCTACTCATGCTTGCACTCAATGTTTATTAATTTTAATGCATGTTCATGACTGTTGTCGCTCTCTAGCTGGTCGCTTCCCAGTCTTTTCTAGCCTTCACTTGTACTAAGCAGGAATACTGCTTGTGCATCCAATTCCTTAAACCCCAAAGTTATTCCATATGAGTCCACTATACCTTCCTATAAGCGGTATCTACCTGCCGTTCCAAGTAAATTTGTATGTGCCAAACTCTAAACCTTCAAATGAAATTCTGTTTTGTATGCTCGAATAGCACATGTATCAACTAGGGTTGTCTGTATCTTCCATGCTAGGCGGGTTATTCTCAAAAGGAGTGGACTCCGCTCCTCACTCACGAAAAAATGGCTAGTCACCGGGATGCCCAGTCCCATGCTTTATGCAAATCAATTCAAAATAATTGCAAACAAAACTTCCCCAGGATTGTTGTTAGTTGGAGGCACCCGTTGTTTCGGACAAGCCATGGACTAATGTTTGTTGGTGGAGGGGGAGTATAAACTTTACCATTCTGTTTGGCAACCGCCTATATTGTGTGTAGCATGGAAGATATTGAGATCTCTCGGTTGTTATGTTGACAATGAAAGTATGCCGCTCAAAATATTATTTATCTCTATCTCAAAAATCGAGCTCTGGCACCTCTGCAAATCCCTGCTTCCCTCTGCGAAGGGCTTATCCATTTACTTTTATGTTGAGTCATCAGCATCTTATTAAAAAGCACCAGTTGGAGAGCACCGCTGTCATTTGCATCCATTACTATTAATGTATATTGAGTATGACTATGACTGGATCTCTTTTACCATGAATTACAATCTTTAGTCAATCCTTGATCTTCAAAGGTGCTCTGCATTTATGTTTTGCGGTCTCAGAAAGGGCTAGCGAGATACCATCTTGTTATATCATATTATGATTGTTTTGAGAAAGTGTTGTCATCCGAGATTTATTATTATTGCTCGCTAGTTGATTATGCCATTGATATGAGTAAACATGAGACCTAAGTGTTATTGTGAATATGGTTAGTCATAATCTTTGCTGAAAACTTGAATGCTGGCTTTACATATTTACAACAACAAGAGCGAATAGAGTTTGTAAAAGTTTTTCTTTATCACTTTCAGTTTATCAACTGAATTGCTTGAGGACAAGCAAAGGTTTAAGCTTGGGGGAGTTGATACGTCTCCGTCGTATCTACTTTTCCAAACACTTTTGGCCTTGTTTTGGACTCTAACTTGCATGATTTGAATGGAACTAACCCGGACTGACGGTGTTTTCAGCAGAATTGCCATGGTGTTATTTTTGTGCAGAAACAAAAGTTCTCGGAATGACCTGAAACTTCATGGAGATTATTTTTGGAAATAATAAAAAATAATGGCGAAAGAATCAAGGCCAGGGGGCCCACACCCTGTCCACGAGGGTGGGAGGCGCGCCTGCCCCCCCCCCCCTGGGCGCGCCCCCTGGAGCTCCACCGACCTCAACTCCAACTCTATATATTCACGTTCAGGTAGAAAAAAACCCAGAGAGAAGTATTCATCGCGTTTTACGATACGGAGCCGCCGCCAAGCCGTAATCTCTCTCGGGAGGGCTGATCTGGAGTCTGTTCGGGGCTCCGGAGAGGGGAATCCGTCGCCATCCTCATCATCAACCATCCTCCATCACCAATTTCATGATGCTCACCGCTGTGCATGAGTAATTCCATCGTAGGCTTGCTGGACGGTGATGGGTTGGATGAGATTTATCATGTAATCGAGTTAGATTTGTTAGGGTTTGATCCCTAGTATCCACTATGTTCTGAGATTGATGTTGCTATGACTTTGCTATGCTTAATGCTTGTCACTAGGGCCCGAGTGCCATGATTTCAGATCTGAACCTATTATGTTTTCATGAATATATGTGAGTTCTTGATCCTATCTTGCAAGTCTATAGTCACCTACTATGTGTTATGATCCGGCAACCCCGAAGTGACAATAATCGGGACCACTCCCGGTGATGACCGTAGTTTGAGGAGTTCATGTAATCACTATGTGTTAATGCTTTGGTCTGGTACTCTATTAAAAGGAGGCCTTAATATCCCTTAGTTTCCATTAGGACCCCGCTGCCACGGGAGGGTAGGACAAAAGATGTCATGCAAGTTCTTTTCCATAAGCACATATGACTATATTCGGAATACATGCCTACATTACATTGATGAATTGGAGCCAGTTCTGTGTCACCCTATGTTATAACTGTTGCATGAATAATCGCATCCGGCATAATTCTCCATCACCGATCCAATGCCTACGAGCTCTTCACATATTGTTCTTCGCTTATTTACTTTCCCATTGCTACTATTACAATCACTACAAAACTATCACTATTACTTTTGCCACCGTTACCGTTACTTCCATATTACTTTGCTACTAAATACTTTGCTGCAAATACTAAGTTATCCAGGTGTGGTTGAATTGACAACTCAACTGCTAATACTTGAGAATATTCTTTGGCTCCCCTTGTGTCGAATCAATAAATTTGGGTTGAATACTCTACCCTCGAAAACTGTTGCGATCCCCTATACTTGTGGGTTATCAAGTAACTCTTTAAGCAAGATGACATGATGTAGAGGGATAAACTCATGCAATATGATATAAACCCCATCTTTTTATCCTCGATGGCAACAATACAATACGTGTCATTTCCCCTACTGTCACTGGTATCGAGCACCGCAAGATTGAACCCAAAGCAAAGCACTTCTCCAATTGCAAGAAAGATCAATCTAGTAGGCCAAACCAAACTAATAATTCAAAGAGACGTGCAAAGATAACCAATCACACATAAAATAATTCAGAGAAGATTCAAATATTGTTCATAGATAATCTTGATCATAAACCCACAATTCATCGGATCTCGACAAACACACTGCAAAAGAAGATTACATCGAATAGATCTCCAAGAGAATCGAGGAGAACTTTGTATTGAGATCCAAAGAGAGAGAAGAAGCCATCTAGCTAATATCTATGGACCCGAAGGTCTGAGGTAAACTACTCACACATCATCGGAGAGTCTATGGTGTTGATGTAGAAGCCCTCCATGATCAATGCCCCTTCCGACGGAGCGCTGGAAAAGGCCCCAAGATGGGATCTCACGGGTATAGAAGGTTGCGGCGGTGGAATTAGGTTTTCGTGGTGCTCCCTGATGGTTTGGGGGTACGTAGGTATATATAGGAGGAAGAAGTAGGTCGGTGGAGCCATGAGGGGCCCACGAGGGTGGAGGGCGTGCCCAGGGGGTAGGCGCGCCCCCCTGCCTCGTGGCCTCCTCGGTGATTTCTTGACGTCCACTCCAAGTCCTTTGAATCACGTTTGTTCCAAAAATAACTCTCCCAAAGGTTTCATTCCATTTGGACTCCGTTTGATATTCCTTTTCTGCGAAACACTGGGCCTCCGGTTAATAGGTTAGTCCCAAAAATAATATAAAAGTGTATAAATAAGCCCATTAAACATCCAAAATAGAATATATAATAGCATGGAGCAATCAAAAATTATAGATACGTTGGAGACGTATCAAGCATCCCCAAGCTTAATTCCTGCTCGTCCTCGAGAAGGTAAATGATAACAGAATTTTTGATGTGGAATGCTACTTAGCATATTCTTCAATGTATTTCTGTTTATTGTGGCATGAATGTTCAGATCCGAAAGATTGAAGATAAAAGTTTAATATTAACATGAAAATAATAATACTTCAAGCATACTAACAAAGCAATCATGTCTTCTCAAAATAACATGGCCAAATAAATTATCCCTACAAAATCATTTCTTCTGGCTATGCTCTATCTTCACCACACAAAGTATTTAAATCATGCACAACCTCGATGACAAGCCAAGCAATTGTTTCATACTTTTGATGTTCTCAAACTTTTTCAATCTTCCGGCAATATATGAGCGCGAGCCATGGACATAGCACTATAGGTGGAATAGAATGGTGGTTGTGGAGAAGACAAAAAGGAGAAGATAGTCTCACATCAACTAGGCATATCAACGGGCTATGGAGATGCCCATCAATAGATATCAATGTGAGTGAGTAGGGATTGCCATGCAACGGATGCACTAGAGCTATAAGTGTATGAAAGCTCAACAAAAGAAACTAAGTGGGTGTGCATCCAACTCGCTTGCTCAAGAAGACCTAGGGCATTTTTTAGGAAGCCCATCATTGGAATATACAAGCCAAGTTCTATAATGTAAAATTCCCACTAGTATATGAAAATGACAACATAGGAGACTCTCTATCATGAAGATCATGGTGCTACTTTGACGCAAAAGTGTGGAAAAAGGATAGTAGCATTGTCCCTTCTCTCTTTTTTTCTCATTATTATTATTATTATTATTTCTATCTTTTTTTTATTTGGGCCTTCTTTCTTTTTTTCTCTCTTGGCCTCTTTTCTTTGTTTCTTTCTTCATCCGATGTCTCATCCCGACTTATGGGGGAATCATAGTCTCCATCATCCTTTCCTCACATGGGACAATGCTCTAATAATGATCATCACACTTTTATTTACTTACAACTCAAGAATTACAACTCGATACTTAGAACAAAATATGACTCTACGTGAATGCCTCCGGCGGTGTACCGGGATATGCAATGAATCAAGAGTGACATGTATGAAAGAATTATGAAGGTGGCTTTGCCACAAATACGATGTCAACTACATGATCATGCAAAGCAATATGACAATGATGGAGCGTGTCATAATAAACGGAATGGTGGTAAGTTGCATGGCAATATATCTCGGAATGGCTATGGAAATGCCATAATAGGTAGGTATGGTGGCTGTTTTGAGGAAGGTATATGGTGGGTATATGATACCGGCGAAAGGTGCACGGTATTAGAGAGGCTAGCAATGGTGGAAGGATGAGAGTGCGTATAATCCATGGACTCAACATTAATCAAAAAGAACTCACATAATTATTGCAAAAATCTATTAGTTATCGAAACGAAGTACTACGTGCATGCTCCTAGGGGGATAGATTGGTAGGAAAAGACCATCGCTCGTCCCCGACCGCCACTCATAAGGAATACAATCAATAAATAAATCATGCTCCGACTTCATCACATAATGGTTCACCATACGTGCATGCTACGGGAATCACAAACTTTAGAAGAAGTATTTCTAAAATTCACAACTACTCAACTAGCATGACTCTAATATCACCATCTTCATATTTCAAAACAATTATCAAGTATCAAACTTCTCTTAGTATTCAATGCACTTTATAGTTTTTATCTTGGATGCCTATCATATTAGGACTAATTTTATAACCAAAGCAAATTACCATGCTGTTCTAAGGACTCTCAAAATAATATAAGTGAAGCATGAGAGATCAATAATTTCTATAAAATATAACCACCACCGTGCTCTAAAATATATAAGTGAAGCACTAGAGCAAAATTGTTTAGCTCAAAAGATATAAGTGAAGCACATAGAGTATTCTAACAAATTCCGAATCATGTGTGTCTCTCTCAAAAGGTGTGTACAGCAAGGATGATTGTGGTGAACTAAAAAGCAAAGACTCAAATCATACAAGACGCTCCAAGCAAAACACATATCATGTTGTGAATAAAAATATAGCTCCAAGTAAAGTTACCGATGGATGAAGACAAAAGAGGGGATGCCTTCCGGGGCATCCCCAAGCTTAGGATTTTGGGTTGTCCTTAGATTTTACCTTGGGGTGCCTTGGGCATCCCCAAGCTTAGGCTCTTGCCACTCCTTGTTCCATAATCCATCAAATCTTTACCCAAAACTTGAAAACTTCACAACACAAAACTTAACAGAAAATCTCGTGAGCTCCGTTAGCGAAAGAAAACAAAACACCACTTCAAGGTACTGTAATGAACTCATTATTTATTTATATTGGTGTTAAACTTGTTAGCTAATATAGTCGTTGTGCTTAGCTTAGTTTTTCCCTTCTGAAATAATCGCATGAGCCGCGACATGTGCGTGCCATGCACGTAGCTTTGCATGGGCCTGAGGGCAGACGTGGTCACGTCGAACGGCCCGGTAGTTTAGCAGGTGGATTAGGAGGCACGATCAGCTCTCGTGGGATGGCGCTAGTCATGCGGATCGTGGTGCGTAGTTAGGATCTCCACCAGCATCTCCTTCCTTGTAACGAATAAGTAGCTGAGAAAGAAAACGAGAAAAGTCACAGGGTTTGCATGCGACGCAAAAAACCTTTGTCTCCTCTGTGATCGTGAGTTGCGAGAGTCTAGATTCCTAACAAGTGGTATCAGAGCCTCGTTTAGCGATCCCGGCGATCATGTCCGATCACGGAGAACTGCCGGACGCGACTGCGGCAGCGGCCGCCGCTGCCCTCAACGCAGGCGGGGGCGGGCTGGCACGCTCGGCGACTCCACCACGGGAGCGCAGCCGCGGGCGAAGCCGCGTGAGGCGGGAGCAGCAGGTGGTGATCCACCAGGCGGCAGCCATGGAGCGCACGCCGTTCGTGCCGGGAGCCGGCACCACGTTCCCGACCCTCACCTCGACCAACAACATCGAGTGGTCGCTAGTGATGAAGGTTCACCTGGAGTCCTGGGGGCTCTGGGACGCGATCGAGGGCAACGCACAGCACGTGCGCGACGACAAGTCGGCGCTCGGCGTCCTTCTCCGATCCGTTCCGCCGGAGATGCTCGACGTCCTCGTCGTCAAGGAGACGGCCAAGGCGGCCTGGGACACCATCAAGGTCATGCGGATGGGAGTGCACCGTGTGGCGAGGCCACCGCGCAACGACTCCGTGCGGAATTCGAGCAGATCATCTTCCACGACGGCGAGACCCTCGACGCCTTCGGCATGTGCATCACCAGCCTCGTCAACCAGCTGCGCACGCTCGGCGACAATGTCGAGGAGGTACGCGTCGTGCAGAAGCTGTTACGTGTTGTTCCCCCCCCCCCCCCCGATACGCGCAGATCGCAGTGGTGATCAAAACCCTCGTGGGCCTGAGTACGATCTCGGTCGAGGAGCTCATCGGGCGGCTGAGGACCGCTGAGGAGCGCTGCGCCGCGCCTGCCCCGAGCCAAGGCGGTGGGCAGCTGTACCTCACTGAGCAACGGCGGCGGGCAGAACAACCGCCGCGGTAAGAATCAGGGACGGAGGAATGACGCAGGCCTGCCTCAGAACGCCGGCGGCTCTGGCGGGTCTGGCGGTCGCAGCGGCGGCCGTGACATGACTAAAGTCAAGTGCTACAACTGCAACAAGCCGGGGCACTTCTCGCGAAACTGCAACGAGCCCCGGCGCGAGCGCAAGGAACAGGTCAATCTCGCTGAGGGCGGGACCGAGAAGACCACGCTCCTCCTGGCGAGCCTGAGCGCGCTCACCGCGACCACGGAGGCGGCCGTGGAGCACGTGATGTTGAACGAGGAGCGCTCGCAGGCGCGCCCCGCCCCGGGCGATGGAGTTTGTGACTCCTCCTGGTTCCTGGACTCCAGCGCCAGCAACCACATGTCTCAGCGGCGGGAGATCTTCTCCGAGCTGGACATGGGCGTGCGCGGCTCTGTCAGGCTTGGCGACGGATCCGCGGTGCAGATCGAGGGGAGGAGGACGATTCTGTTCCAATGTCTGAATGGTGAGCACTTGGTACTCTCTGAAGTGTACTATATTCCCCGTCTGTGCAGCAACATCGTCAGCTTGGGCCAATTGGACGAGGACGCCTATGACACGCACATCAGCCAGGGCGTCCTTCAGCTGCGAGCCCCGGGCGGGCGTCTGCTCGCGCGCGTGCAGCGCAACCACGGGCGCCTGTATGTGCTGAGCTTGAGCGTGGCTCGTCCGGTCTGCCTCGTTGTACATGGAGGCGAGGATGCGTGGGTCTAGCACGCGCGATACAGCCACATTGGCTTCCAGGCGCTTCGGTCGCTCGCGTGCGAGGACATGGTTCACGGCCTGCCTCTCGTCGATCAGGTGGATCGGCTCTGCAAGGCGTGTCTTGCCAGCAAGCACCGGCGAGCTCCCTTCCCTCGTCAGGCCCTGAACCGCGCCGAGGACATACTCGGGCTCGTGCACGCGGATCTGTGCGGGCCGATCACACTGGCCACGCCGGGAGGGAAATGTTACTTCCTCCTGCTCGTCGACGACAAGAGCCGGTTCATGTGGCTGCGCCTGCTCACGACCAAGGACGAGGCAGAGACGGCGCTCCGGCAGTTCCAGGCGGCGGCAGAACACGAGTCCGGTCGCCACCTAAAGACCCTGCGCACCGATCGCGGGGGTGAGTTCAATTCCTCGACCCTCGGCAAATTCTACGCAGAGCTGGGTGTGCACCGGCGGCTCACCGCCCCCTACACGCCGCAACAAAACGGGGTGGTGGAGCGGCGCAATCAGATGATCGTCGGCATGGCGCGGTGTCTGCTCAAGGCGAAGGGCGTCCCAGCACGCTTCTGGGGAGAGGCCGTGACCACGGCGGTGTACCTGCTGAACCGCGCAACAACGAAGAGCGTCTTCGGCATGACACCGTATGAGGCGTGGTGCGGCCGTCGGCCCAACGTGCAGCACCTTCGCACCTTCAGTTGTGTGGCTCACGTGAAGGTGACGCGCCCGAACACGAAGAAGCTCGACGACCGCAGCGTGCCCATGGTCTTCCTCGGGTACGAGCCCGGATCGGCTGCATACCGCGTCTCCACCCTCCGTCAGGCCGCGCCCACGTCTCCTGCAACGTCGTGTTCGACGAGAATGCATCGTGGGATTGGAGCGCCGCCTCGCCCGCTCGTGATGAGGGATTCGAGTCCTTCATGGTTGAGCTGGAGCCCGTGGCCACGATGAGCGGGCGGGTGGAGCCAGCATCTTCCTCGATCGGGCGCCACTCGGTGCCCATGCCCGACGTCGAGCCGTCAACACCACAGAGCGTGATCGCCGCGCCCTCTCCTACCTCCCCGGCGTATGGAACGCCGATCTCGACACCGACTGGAGTTGAGTTTGCCTCACCGCCCACCGGCGCATCTGAGGCGCCAACCGGCGCAGAGGTGACATGACGGTACCGCACACTCGAGAACCTGTGGGACATGACAGAGGAGGTGGAGGCGACCTACAGCGACAGCGATCTGTACCTGCTGGTGGGCGAGGAGCCGACCTCGTTCACCGAAGCTGAAAGAGAGCAGGGATGGCGCGCCGCTATGGACGAGGAGATGAAGAGCATCATGGACAACGGGACTTGGGAGCTGAGCGAGCTCCCGGCTGGGCATCGCCCGATCGGCCTCAAGTGGGTCTACAAGCTCAAGAAGGATCCCCAGGGGGCCATTGTGAAGCACAAGGCACGCCTGGTGGCGAAAGGCTACGTGCAGCGGGAGGGCGTCGACTTTGAGGAGGTCTTCGCGCCAGTCGCGCGCATGGACTCAGTGTGCGTCCTCGTCGCGCTCGCGGCGCACCATGGCTGGCAGGTACACCACATGGACGTGAAGTCTGCCTTCCTGAACGGTGACTTGCTCGAGGAGGTCTATGTGCAGCAGCCGCCGGGGTTTTTTACGTCGCGTGCAAACTCTGCGACTTTTCCCGTTTTCTTTCTCAGCTACTTATTCGTTACCAGGAAGGAGATGCTGGTGGAGATCCTAACTACGCACCACGATCCGCATGACTCGCGCCATCCCACGAGAGCTGATCGTGCCTCCTAATCCACCTGCTAAACTACCGGGCCGTTCGACGTGATCACGTCCGCCCTCAAGCCCATGCAAAGCTACGTGCATGGCACGCACATGTCGCGGCTCATGTGATTATTTTCAGAAGGGAAAAACTAAGCTAAGCACAATGACTAGATTAGCTAACAAAACCTACTGTACTCCAACTTTTCTATGGTTCATAAGCTCCATTACTAGCCATAGATTCATTAAAATAAGCAAACAACACGCGAAAAACAGAATCTGTCAAAAACACAACAGTCTGTAGTAATCTGTAACTAACGCAAACTTATGGAACTCCAAAAATTCTAAAATAAATTTCTGGACGTGAGGAATTTATCTATTAATCATCTGCAAAAAGAATCAACTAAATAGCACTCTCCAGTAAAAAGTTGAAGCTAATCACGTGAGCGCTAAAGTTTCTGTTTTTTACAGCAAGATTGCAAAGACTTTCCCCAAGTCTTCCCAAAGGTTCTACTTGGCACAAACACTAATTAAAACACAAAACCACATCTAAACAGAAGCTAGATGGATTATTTATTCCTAAACAGAACCAAAAAGCAAAAAACTAAAATAAAATTGGGTTGCCTCCCAACAAGCGCTATCGTTTAACGCCCCTAGCTAGGCATAAAAGCGAGGATAGATCTAGGTATTGCCATCTTTGGTAGGCAATCCATAGGTGGATCTCATAATAGATTCATATGGTAATTTAATTTTCTTTCTAGGAAAGTGTTCCATGCCTTTCCTTAACGGAAATTGGAATCTAATATTCTCTTCCTTCATATCAATGATTGCACCAATCGTTCTAAGGAAAGGTCTACCGAGAATAATAGGACATGAAGGATTGCAATCTATATCAAGAACAATGAAATCTACGGGCACATAATTCCTATTTGCAATAATAAGAACATCATTAATTCTTCCCATAGGTTTCTTAATGGTGGAATCCGCAAGGTGCAAGTTTAAAGAACAATCATCAAATTCATGGAAACCTAGCAAATCACACAAAGTTTTTGGAATTGTAGAAACACTAGCACCCAAATCACATAAAGCATAGCATTCATGATCTTTAATTTTAATTTTATAGTAGGTTCCCACTCATCATAAAGTTTTGTAGGGATAGAAACTTCCAACTCAAGTTTTTCTTCATAAGATTGCATTAAAGCATCAACGACATGTTTAGTAAAAGCTTTATTTTGACTATAAGCATGAGGAGAATTTAGCACGGATTGCAACAAGGAAATACAATCTATCAAAGAGAAATTATCATAATTAAATTTCTTGAAATCCAGGATAGTGGGTTCATTGCTATCTAAACTTTTAACCTCTTCAATCCCACTTTTAACAATTTTAGCATCAAGATCTAAAAACTCCGAATTTTTGGGACGCCTTCTAACTAAAGTTGACTCATCTCCAGTCCCATCATTATCAAGATTCATATTGCAAAACAAGGATTTAATAGGGGATACATCAATAACTTTTAGATCTTCATCTTTATTCTCATAAAAACTAGAAGAACACACCTTCACAAAGCAATCTTTCTTAGCACGCATCCTAGTAGTTCTTTCTTTGCACTCATCAATGGAAATTCTCATGGCTTTGAGAGACTCATTGATATCATGCTTAGGTGGAATAGATCTAAGTTTCAAAGAATCAACATCGAGAGAAATTCTATCCACGTTCCTAGCCAATTCATCAATCTTAGGCAATTTTTCTTCAAGCAAAGCATTGAAATTCTTTTGAGAAATCATAAATTCTTTAACAGTAGTCTCAAAATCAGAGGGCATCTTATTAAAATTTCCATAAGAGTTGTTGTAGGAATTACCATAATTATTAGAGGAATTACTAGGGTACGGCCTAGGATTAATGTTTCCTCTATACGCATTGTTACCACAATTATTCCTACCAACAAAATTCACATCCATAGATTCATTATTGTTCTCAATCAAAGTAGACAAAGGCATATCATTAGGATCAGAAGAAACACTCTTATTAGCAAAAAAATTCATAAGTTCATCCATTTTTTCACTCAAAACATTAATTTCTTCAATTGCATGCACCTTTTTAATAGTAGATCTTTCAGTGTGCCATTGAGAATAATTAACCATAATATTATCTAGGAGTTTAGTAGATTCTCCTAAAGTGATTTCCATAAAAGTGCCTCCCGCGGCCAAATCTAAAAGGTTTCTAGAAGCAAAATTCAATCCGGCATAAAAAATTTGTATAATCATCCATAAATTCAAACCATGTGTAGGGCAATTACGTATCATTAATTTAATTCTCTCCCAAGCTTGTGCAACATGTTCATGATCAAGTTGCTTAAAGTTCATAATGTCGTTTCTAAGAGAGATGATCTTAGCGGGAGGAAAATACTTAGAGATAAAAACATCTTTGCACTTATTCCAAGAATCAATACTATTCTTAGGAAAAGACGAAAACCAAGTTTTAGCACGATCTCTAAGTGAAAAAGGAAATAGCTTCAATTTAACAATGTCATTATCCACATCTTTCTTCTTTTGCATATCACACAAATCAACAAAGCTATTCAGATGGGTAGCGGCATCTTCACTAGGAAGGCCGGCGAATTGATCTTTCATGACAAGATTCAGCAAGGCAGCATTAATTTCACAAGATTCAGCATCGGTAAGAGGAGCAATCGGAGTGCTAAGAAAATCATTGTTGTTGGTATTGGTAAAGTCACACAATTTAGTATTGTCTTGAGCCATCGTGACAAGCAAACAATCCAACACACAAGCAAACAAGAAGCAAGCGAAAAAGAGGCGAACGGAAAGAGAGGGCGAATAAAACGGCAAGGGTGAAGTGGGGGAGAGGAAAACGAGAGGCAAATGGCAAATAATGTAATGCGAGGGATAAGAGTTTGTGATGGGTACTTGGTATGTCTTACTTGTGCGTAGACTCCCCGGCAACGGCGCCAGAAATCCATCTTGCTACCTCTTGAGCACTGTGTTGGTTTTCCCTTGAAGAGGAAAGGGTGATGCAGCAAAGTAGCGTAAGTATTTCCCTCAGTTTTTGAGAACCAAGGTATCAATCCAGTAGGAGGCCACGCTCAAGTCCCTCGTACCTACACAAAGAAATAAGAACCTTGCAACCAACGCGATAAAGGGGTTGTCAATCCCTTCACGGCCACTTGCAAAAGTGAGATCTGGTAGAGATGATAAGATAATATTTTTGGTATTTTTATGATAAAGATTAAAAGTAAAAATTACAAAGTAAACAAACATAGAAATAGCTTGTTGACGGGAGATTAATATGATGGAGAATAGACCCGGGGGCCATAGGTTTCACTAGTGGCTTCTCTCAAGATAGCATAAGTATTACGGTAGGTAAACAAATTACTGTCGAGCAATTGATAGAAAAGTGCATAATTATGAGAATATCTAGGTATGATCATGTATATAGGCATCACGTCCGTGACAAGTAGACCGACTCCTGCCTACATCTACTACTATTACTCCACACATCGACCGCTATCCAGCATGCATCTAGAGTATTAAGTTCATAAGAACGGAGTAACGCTTTAAGCAAGATGACATGATGTAGAGGGATAAACTCATGCAATATGATATAAACCCCATCTTTTTATCCTCGGTGGCAACAATACAATACGTGTCGTTTCCCCTACTGTCACTGGGATCGAGCACCGCTAGATTGAACCCAAAGCTAAGCACTTCCGCCATTGCAAGAAAGATCAATCTAGTAGGCCAAACCAAACTGATAATTCGAAGAGACTTGCAAAGATAACCAATCATACATAAAAGAATTCAGAGAAGATTCAAATATTGTTCATAGATAATCTTGATCATAAACCCACAATTCATCGGATCTCGACAAACACACCGCAAAAGAAGATTACATCGAATAGATCTCCAAGAGAATCGAGGAGAACTTTGTATTGAGATCCAAAGAGAGAGAAGAAGCCATCTAGCTAATAACTATGGACCCGAAGGTCTGAGGTAAACTACTCACACATCATCGGAGAGGCTATGGTGTTGATGTAGAAGCCCTCCATGATCAATGCCCCTTCCGGCGGAGCACCGGAAAAGGCCCCAAGATGGGATCTCACGGGTACAGAAGGTTGCGGCGGTGGAATTAGGTTTTTGTGGTGCTCCCCGATGGTTTGGGGGTATGTAGGTATATATAGGAGGAAGAACTAGGTCGGTGGAGCCACGAGGGGCCCACGAGGTGGAGGGCGCGCCCCCTGCCTCGTGGCCTCCTCAGTGATTTCTTGACGTCCACTCCAAGTCCTCTGGATCACGTTTGTTCCAAAAATAACTCTCCCGAAGGTTTCATTCCGTTTGGACTCCATTTGATATTCCTTTTCTGCGAAACACTGAAATAGGCAAAAAACAGCAATTTGGGCTGGGCCTCCGGTTATTAGGTTAGTCCCAAAAATAATATAAAAGTGTATAAATAAGCCCATTAAACATCCAAAACAGAATATATAATAGCATGGAGCAATCAAAAATTATAGATACGTTGGAGACGTATCAGCGGGCCAGATGATCATAATGAAGCAGATGACGGCTCCCAATATCTGAACAATACCGGGAAGGGTGATATGATATTCGATCACGACGACTGAATTGATGAAGTCATGAACTATGATTATGATGGCGAAGAAAATGTTGATCTTGAAATAACAGAGACCGGCGAGGTATATTTATATAAGCAGGCATCTGGTGATCATCACATGTTTTAAATGATTTGAAGATATATTAACGAATCGATCTTTCTTCTTTCAACCCTCCAGATCGAGCAAATCTTCTACAGGCAGCAGGACAGTGCGAGGCCCGACTAAAAAGTTGAAGGAGGACGTAAAGTACAACATCGAGGCCATCAAAACTAATGGCGAACCAAGCGAGCCTAAGAACATTGCGAACAAGTTCGTTCGTCAGTGCAGAGTTCTTGAAGGACCAACTCCCGATATCTATTCAAGAATGAAAAGAGCCAGCAAAGAAACGTCTAGATCTTACTTTTGTCGACGACAGAGCAAAATCTCTGCTTTGGGAATCTCTCATGGAACATTTCACCCTACCAGATCATTTCACAGATGCAGATGTGCAGAAAGTCAAGGACGCTGCTCTTAGGAAGATGGCAATTGCATTCAACAACCACAAGAAAACTATATGGACCAAGTACGTCGAAGGAGGAAAGAAGACTCCAGAATTCAAGGGAACACTGGAGAAGCAAAGAGATCACTAGCCCGCTTTCATGAAATTCAAGGAATCGGAATTATCTAAGGAATGGCCGAGAATAAACAAAGCCAATGCCGCAAAAAGGAGCAGTTCCATAGGCTGTGGCCAGGTGGCTACGCGGTGGCAATGCCTAAGTGGGATAAGTCTGAGCAAGAGATGGTGGTTGCAGAGGTCATTCCAGTTACATTGAGCTGGCCCCCCAGGTGCAGGACTTGGTTCTATGCGCATGGGGGGGCGTTGGACCCGAAGACAGGCAAGGTTTCGAAGAAGGCAAGTCTTAAAGGAGCCGAAGAGAAGTTACTTGTTGCAATAGAAGAGGCTCGAACAGGGGTATTATAACGACGAGCTTACGCGCGCCCTGGGAAATCCTGAACACCCGGGAAGAACACGAGGCAAAGGCGTTGTTCCGTGGTATGAGGGGTTTGCGGACTGGAACGCCGACTACAGAAGCCGTGCGAGAAGGAAGATGGAGGAGGAGAAGAAGAGGAAGCTGGAGGAGGAGCAGAGGAAGCGGGAAGCAGAACGCCTTAAAGGCCTAGATTCAGTGCACGCGGAGTTGGCACTCAAATTCCAGCGGCAGCAGCAGCAGATCGACTCACTTAGCCAAGAAAGGGGGTCTCAGCAGCGGCAGTAGCTAGCGGATGATCCAGCATTGGATACCACCGTCCCATCCATGCCGAGAAGCAGCGTGGGTTCCGCCCCGGGCGATGCACTGCTAGATAGATACCTTGTGGATGACATCATGGAGAACACTAATTGTGAGCTACACTTCAAAATGAAGAACATATCCATGAAGGTGGCGGACGTTGTTGCTTATACAAATCCCCCGAAGCAACCTTCCATTGCAACCCGATTCCAGCTGGCTATGCTCGTGTCGTGGTTGATGAAGTGGTGGACCAATATTCGGGGCAAGAGCTTGACATTCCTGGAGGTGACGAGGAGCACACACTGGGAGAGGCCATACATCGTATCATCCTATGGAGAAAGGATTACATCATCT
Organism: Triticum aestivum; assembly: GCF_018294505.1. Classification (NCBI taxonomy): domain Eukaryota; kingdom Viridiplantae; phylum Streptophyta; class Magnoliopsida; order Poales; family Poaceae; genus Triticum; species Triticum aestivum. Next base: position 471,566,351 of record NC_057811.1, read on the forward strand.
TTCGAAGGTCACCGACACCGCGTCAGCCGACTCCTCCTTGAAGTCCGCCACCGCGTCAGCAGACTCCCGCTCCTCCAAGTCATCAGCCACCGCCTCAGCAGAGTCCTGCTCCTTCAAGTCTGCCAACGCGTCAGGCCACTCCTCCTCCTCCAAGTCCGGCACCGCGTCAGGCCACTCCTCCTGCTCCAAGTCCGGCACCGCATCAGCCCACTCCTCCTCCTCCAAGTCAGCCACGTCAGCCGTCTCCGCTGCCTCAGCAACAGCAGAAGAGAGCCGCCGCAGCTATGGTGCGTAGCAATACAAGTCGAGTTACAGGACGTATAGGCGGAGGCAAGCGATTTCAATATGGTCCAAGCCTCGTGCCTCTTCCGATGAGGCCTTACGACATGACCGACGAGCAAAACGAAGCCGAAGTGAGGGCCCAATTGGACGCCCATTTTGGACCGAAACCGCCACCGCCACCAAAGGATAAAGTGCCTGAGGATAAGATTGACCACTTTATTCGTATGGCTAAACCACCAGTTCCCAAGCCTGTTAACTCAGACTATGAGCGGCAAATCAGAAAGGCACATCGAGCACAACAAAAGGAGTCGAGCTCGAGCTCGAGCCAAGCAGCTGCCAATAAAAGCGGGAAAACCGTTCCCCAGCTGGGAGAACAGGCGGTGTAATCGATCCCCCGCTCATTGTACCAACACATGCGAGTATTGGGGCCGATCAGCTGGTAATAACCGACGAGCATAGAAGGCAGGCTAAAGAGCTCGATATCACTGTTGGACAACTCCTAGAGATCGAGCCCATGGATACGTTTAGAGAGGAGGACCTAAAACGGAAATATGTTCGCGGCGAACCTATGGTCAAGCCTGAGGAGGTCAAGAAGCTCTCAACGAGAATGTATGAATTGCATCAATGGTACATGGAAATTACCAAGACTACCAATCGAGAGTCCCTCATGGTGAAAGTCAAGGAAGAGCATTACTTCCATGAGACAACTCTGTTTGTTGAGTATACATAACTGTTTCAGTTATTCAATCAAGACGCACTCGACAAATCTATCGTCAGTTGCTATTGTCTGTAAGTGATTTCTTTCTGTAATTTAAGTCTCAAGCTAGATGTAGTGCTTTCGTTGATCATTACCTGTAATTATCCTCACTTTATTCTTTTCGGTGGTATTATGCAGGATGAAGATGTATGAAATGAAAAAAGTTGGACGCTATGGCATTGGTTCATTGACCCAAATACCATTAATGAAGAGACATGGACATATGAATGGTCTAAACAAGAAGTAGAGAAAAACATGCTAGAGTTCTTGAAGCGCCTCAATACCAATCGAGATATACTACTTCCTTACAACTTCCAGTGAGTCACACTGTCTTGTAGTACAAATTCTGTTTTTGCTTACTAGCTAGATGTTAATAAGTGTATAGGGTTTAGGGTAGTTGATGAGTATTATGCACATGCTCGCTTAATTTATATATGCAAATGTATGCGCATGCAGGTACCACTGGATCTTGTTAATCATTCAAGTTGAAGAAGGAACAGTTGAAGTACTGGACCCACTGCTTAAAGAACCTAAAGACTACTCAATCGTGAAGGGGATAGTCAACAGGTAATTTCAATCATTATTGAACTATATGTCGGCCTCTTTAATTCGTCATTTCCTGATATCAACTAATTAATAACTCCTTTATTCATTTTCTTTGCTGGCGGGCAGGGCTTGGCAAAAATTCATCAAAGAGGTTCCAGGCCCGTGGAAAGAAAAGCTGTATTAGTTTCGACCCAAGGTAAGTAATTAAGTAGTACTAGCTAGCTAGCTACCATCTTTTTAATTCTAGTTTCAATACCATTAATTATCATGCTTGATTAATTATTATCTGATTGAATTCTATATTCTCGTAAAGGCCATGAAGCAGGCGCCGGGGACTGATTTATGTGCATACTACGTTTGCGAGAACATTCGCATGATGGCGTCTGAAATGACCAAAGATGATAAACAGCTATGGGTACGTTTGCCAGAACACTATTCATAATTTTTACATCATTATCAATATCTAATCACACAACTAATACATGCATATTGATCTCCTTCTTAACAGTTCAATTCGGTACGGGATAAGCTCCTACTAATAGAGCGCGTACGTACGAGCAATACAAGGCACCAAGGCAAATGCCACTGGCTCCGAAGGCAACATGTAGGAGAAATTGTATATACCTAATTGTATATATATACATGTGTATGTGTGAATTAATGGTGGTTGCGAGACATTTGATGATATATATATGATCGGTTCTACGAGGAATTCTATTTATATATATGCATAACGTGTACAATATGTAGTATTGTAAAATACCAGCAAATGAAAAAGAATTAAATAAAAACACAAAATTGAAGGAAAAAGAAATCATGAACCCAAAACCTCCCAACCTTTTAGTACCGGTTGGTGCCCCGGCTCTGGCCCGTGCCACGTGGGGGCCCTTTAGTAGCGGTTCGTGTTGAACCAGTACTAAGGGGGACTAAAGGTCCCCACCCTTCTGATACAGCCCGATTCTGCACTAGTGAACTATGAACCCGTGGTGTCCCGCTCACACCCATGTCAGCCAAGATAGCTCCTCCATGCTTCGTGTATGAGGTGATTACACACCCATTCCTGAAGCCCTTCATAGCCCGGGGCATTGACAAGCAATCCAGTGACTCGTAGCCGGACCACTGGCTCAGTGACTACCTCACGGCTACATGGCAGGCGGTGACATCGGCAACACCTTACACTGTGTACCCTTATGCCTAACAGGCTCAGCATGCACATGGTTAAATGGGCTCACACCTAGTTCCATCCACACCTGGACAGATTTTGAAGCCGCCTTCATCAACAACTTCGAGGGCACATATCAATGCCCTGGCAGCGCGTACGGCCTCCACAACTGCATATAAGGAGATAATGAGCTTCTCTGAGAATTCATCTCACACTGGCTTAAAAGGAGAAACACGCTGATGATGGTGTACGAAGAATAAGCAATAGATGCCTTCATCAACTGCGCCTAGGCCTCATTTCTCCGTCACAAGCTGGGCAAGAAGCGGGTCGATGGGAAGCTAAGAACAATGTCAGAACTAATGAAGGTCGACAATGACTACACAACCGACGAAGAGACGGCCCGCACAGGCTGCTGCCTGACCGCGACTCTAGAGAATCTGGAGCCCGGGACGGCGAGGGCAACCAAAACAAAAACCACAACAACAATCGAGACGGCAAGAGAAAGGATGAGCTACAATCTGGCCTCATCGCGGCAACGAATGAGGTCGGTTCAGGTGGGGCAAAGAAGCAGTGATGGGACAACAAGTCCAGGCATCCAAGCCGCACCTATGAGGAAATCATGAACGGATCATGCAAGTACCATAGTCATGTGACCTACAAAGCCTCCTACTCCACCCACCACAAAATCTGCTCTAATGAATGACAAAACCCTGGTGACGAACCAATAAACGTCGTCTAAAATCATTTTTTGTGACGGCCAACCGTCACCAGCTTTTTTCCTCCCAGGGTAGCCCCCTTGGATGCGTTGGTGACGTTCTAGCCTTGTTTTACGCGAGCATTTGACCGTCACTACATATGTCCATATTGCGATGATTTGTGACATCACAGAAAATGATCAGCGGGTTGGGAAAGGGTAAAAAAATTGGTGGGCTTGAAAATAAAGTTTTGGGTTTTATGGAGTTCCAACAATCAAAGCATAAAACAACCCTCGGAACAAAAAATTCACAACATGTTGAAGCATAAGAAGTCGGACTGCTCACATGTGTCTTTCATGCAGATTAGTAGTGGTTCACAATATTCAAGTTATATTGTTTTTTACTACTTATTAGTTTATATAGGTAGTTACTCATATGTTTCAGAAATACTTATCCCTTGGAAGTTGACAACCGGTAAGTCTCCAATATGATACCTTGATCTGCTGCAACTCCATAGCCACATCGAACTGGAAGATGAGCTCGTGAGCCATCATGAGTCGCATCCTAGCACAACCCACATGTGTATCCCTCCCACTCATCACCTGACGGACCATGTTCTTGAACTGAAGGACGAGCCGGCAGGTCGGCCTCATCACCAGCGAGCGCCCAACCCTCCTCAACCCACTCCATGAAACCCCCCTCTTGATCCAAAACCTCTCAAACTAGAATCGTCGCCAACAAGTGGGTCACAAAGTGTAGTCCGGGAGAATGTAGAAATGGGTAGAGATGACGATGGAGAGACATCGAAGTGAGCAGTTGGGTGCCACTCCTCCCAGTCCACTGTGCAGAACATTCGGTCGAGCTTGACCAAGGTTGCATGACCACACTCGTTGGACCATATAGAGTCCTTGGCGAACGGTCTAATGACATCATTTTTCTATGTATTTTCCTAGGGATGCGGATGTCGAGTAGGGGCAACCCTACCGGGAGTACGTAGTAGCGATGGAAGCGCCACTCGGAGCGATGCAAGTGTGACATCATGAAAGGCAAAGTCGGTGAGGCGTCTCCTGAGACGGGGCCCGATTAGGTGAAAGATTTAATCGCCTGCCCCGTTTTGTTTCTCACTTTGATCTGGGCCCACCTTCCATTGAGATAAACTAGGGCAAATGATCAAACTACAAGGTGAAATGGAGCAAATGATCAAATCCTGATCCCCGCGATTGGTGCGGAACGGAGTGTGAAGATGAAGAGGGCGTGTCATGCGGTGTCGCTAAACACAAGGCAAAGTTGTACCATTGGATGGTGTAGCGAAGAGAGTATTAGTGGTAGATAGTACTCCTAACAGAAGACATGATTGAGGCGAACCAACCTATGATTAGATGCTTAGGAGGACAGTGGTATCTCCAGTCCACCAGAGTTCAAGTCGTACACTTGACATTGGTGCTCATATTTTTCTGAATTAATTCCAGGTCTTTCAGTGATGTGCGTTCAGTGGGAGAAAATGTTCATGTCGATTACGAAGACGTCTGCAGCAACTTGCCCGGTAGAAACCACGGTTAAGATGAAAACCACGGTTGAGCATGGCCCGGTAGAACTTGCACCGGCTAAGATAAACCTACACCCGCAGACCCCGAGGAGACGTAGCGTATCTACCCTCCTACGCTAGCTGTTCTTCTCGGATCCGTTGATCAGAGAGCTTCACCAAACACCCAGTTAACTAAGATTATATTCCCTTAATTCGCGTGCGCTTAGCTAGCAAGCACATGCATGGATGTGCATGATAACCAGCATGCGCCCACCAATCACATGCGCCAGTGGATCGTCACATGCATAAGCCTGATTCGACCCGACAACCCCACCAATTAAGAAAACAAGAGACGCGAGAGGACAGAGGTCGCAACCAGGACCGGGGGTTCCGCCGCACGTTAGCCCGCCACTGCCATCGAAGGAGGGCATCGGGCGCCTATAAGATACACCAAGACGCCGTGTGCTGAGCCCATCCATCGATCCGCGCTGACCCCTGTCGTCGGGTGTACTCAACTTCCTCCACTAGCTAAGCTCCATCTGCATCCATCCATGGCGTCCGTGAAGATCGCCGTCGTCCTCTTGGCGTGCGCCACGCTCATGGCGACGGCGGCGGCGTACGCGCCGTACCGGCCCGAGCCCGAGCCCTGCAAGACGCAGGCCATGTACTTCAAGAACTGCCTCCTCCTCGTCAGTGAGTGCGAGAAGTGCTGCACAGGCGTGGTGGCGGACCCCGCGTGCTTCTGCGAGGTGGAGCGAGAGGCCGAGATCCAGTGCGCGCCCGGCCACCACTGCAGCCGCGCCGACAAGAAGATCAAGATCCACGAGATGAACCTCTCCTGCATGAAGAACCTCAAGTGCAAGCGTGCGTGAAGGCCGGTACCTTAGCTGCTTCCTACTACAAGTATATCTCGTCTCTCGTTTGTGTATCGACTTTGTGGTCTGGCTTTCTTCCGACTATGATGTTTATGTTGTGTCGTCGTCCTCATGTAAACTTTGGTATAACATGGTGCTCGATCTAAAACTATCCACATCGTCGCTGTACGCTTCTATCATGTACTTTGTCTGTCGAGATCACTTGATGCATGCATATGCATCTCTACTATTCTTCTTCAGGGATCAAGACATTTACCTCGACAAAAGTGTGCAACTGTTGTTTTTAATTTCTTATTATCGTTCCCAAATTCACATTTATATTAGAACGCGTCAGTACCCTCTTTCGCGTGCATTTTCTCGGTTGACAACTTAGCACCCAAGATGGTTTCCAAATTCGTACGTCAGCTTTTACAAACCGGATCCAAACTTGTATATAACACATGGTACTCTAAAACTATCAGTCCAAATCACGTTTTATATGGTTTGAGAAAAAAAAAATCAACTGTATCCTGTAATATTGTCTGTTCTTTTGTATTCTAGTACTGGCTTCCATCGTATGATGTTGTGTGCATCTTTTGGTGCTATGACAACAATAATTCCTACGCATTCTTGGTACTATGAGTTAATGATCCTGCGACTCTAACTTTTTGATAAAGCTAGGGCCAGGGCGTACTTCATCAACTCAAAATGTAGCACTGAGAGAAAATGTATCAATAAAAGTATGTATCCTTGGTGTTACAGTGCATCTGTGTATGAGTATCAATAAGATTTTGATACCCGTGTACAGGACGTGTATCAATAACATAATGATATTCCCCTAAAAACATTTTGATATTCATGTTTGTGTATGAGTATCGATTTTCAAGTGCTACGGTGGTCCTGGTGGTTTGGTTTGTTTAGACTGATGTGTACTGCTTTTTTCTCAAAAAACTACAAAATTGACGAAGGCTAGTCTATCAAGAACACAAATATGGATTAATGTCATGTGTGTATGCATACTAATATTTAGTAGATCATGAAAAAAGTCCAAAACAAACCTTGAAGTTGTAGACGAAAGCTAAATCAAACCCTGAACTTTGAATCCCAGAAATTGGCACTCTGAACTTGTCATCCCGGTCTATTTTAGACCCTTGACCTGTTTGGCACACTGGAAGTACTACAATCCTGGCCGGGATAACCTGCTACTCTCACGGACGAGAAGTTGGGCCGGCCCACTACACCACAACAAGAATTTGGGCCAATGCGAGAAGTGCTGCTTCGGGATGGTGGAGAACCTAGCGTGCTACTGCGAGGTGGAGCGGGAGGAGGAAATCGAGTGCGCGTTTGGCCACCACTGCAGTCGCAACGACAAAAAGGTCAAGATCGCCGAGATGAACCTCCCCTGCATGAAGGACCTCAAGTGCAAGCACGCGTGATTGACGCGCGATGGCCTGCGTACTACTGCGTGATCATCCACCTTATTAGCTGCTTCCTACTACAAGTGTATCGATCTCATTTCTCGTTTGTGTGCCGATTTTCGAGTGTACCTGTTTGGTTTGTTCCGACTGTATGTGTGTGCTGGTTGTGTATGATATGATGTTTCTGTTGATTACTTGTTTCTCCAAATCGTCATCATCATACGTTTCTATCATCTACTCCTACTTGTTTGGCTGCTATGAAACACTAATTCCTATGCAATTCTTGGTGCTAGCTAGCTATTTGTAGTCAAGAAATCAAGATCACACAGCACTAAAATGAACTCGTCAATGACAAATGTCTTAGGAAATTATACATACTACATAGGTTGGAGCATTTCATAAGTAAAATAAAAAAGCATCTCATGTGATATATGTTCATTAAGCTAAATGATCCCTGCTCTGTTATGCTGCTGCCTTTGCAACCTTGCGAGGAACTTCATGTCTACCTGTTGCTTCCTCTTCGCCTTCATGCATGTAGTAGTACCTCCGCCCTGGTATATTGGTCCCCTTTGTATTTTGTGTCAAACTATGACCATAAATTTAACTAACAAATTGTTAATACATGTCACACAAAAAATATTGTTCAATTCGTATTTAAACATAGTTTTTAATAATATTATTTTTGCTATATATAACTTATATTTTATATTAGTTAAAATCAAGATCAAAATATGACACTAAATACACGGGGAACTCTTTTTTAGGATTACAAGGGGGACTAATAAAACCAGGACGGAGGTAGTACTCCGCTAGGGATCTTTTTTTTCTATGCATAGGATGGATCGGAATCGTCTGCATAAATAATTTCGTCTTTGCGCAAACAGGCCACGCGCTCAAGGCCTGCTAGCAGCGGCCCAGAGGCTAGTCAGCCATTATTCAGTGCGGGTGCGTCTATGCGCCACCCGCAGTGAGTCCAAGTCACGGCTCGCCTGCAGCGACCGGTACTAGCCCGGCCCAGTAACCGTGTGCCAAGTCAAAAACAATGTTTATACAATATAAAACATGTTGGTGTAATTCAAAAACAAATGATTCGTAGTTTAAAATAATATATATTACATTTCAAAAATGTCCAAAAATTTCAAAAAATGTGTTTGTGACATTTCAAAATATGTCTGTACAATGTAAAGAAATGATTGTATAGTTCAAAACATAGTATTTTATCATCCAAAATTTGTTCCAATGTGTATTTCAAAAATGTTTAACATGTATTTACAAAAAAATGTAAAAACGTTAATCATATATTTGAAAAATGCTAACACGTGTATAAAAAATGTTTTAGATGTACACGAAAAATGTACGCCATGTATGAACAAAGTGGACGTTAAAACATCTTTCGAAAAAAAAAATGTTAATCGTGCATTTGTCATATAAGGGATTAAGGGTCAGAATTATTTTATTTATCGAGTTCAGAAGGATAATTGTTTTTTAGAAGAAAAAAAGTAAATCTCAAACATGAGATTAGGAGAGTACTGAACCATGAGTGGTGTAGCATCCTCCCAAAGACACCTTTATGAAAAGAGTACTGAACCATGAGTGAGGCACCCCGTTCATCCTTCAACTACCGAACTCGATAAATAAAACAATTCCGACCCTTAATCCCTTCTCACGCCTTTATCATGAGACATTTGCTCCTTCCAAAGACACCTTTATCACCCACGTCGCCCCATTCACTGCTCACACTTCAGCAAAATAGTTGATGTTTTTCCTTTCATGTTTCACACCCGTGAAAAGACAGTTGTTACTTGTACGATTCAATACAGTATCAGAATATGTGGGGCTAATATTTTCTTACATAATTTCCTAACTTTCAGTTCGAAACAAGATGCACACCACACCAGGTGATGAATTACTAGCAAATGGAGTAATAGCCACCTTGAAGAAGGAAAATTGAAAAGGCGAGTGTGCTGCTGACACCATTACGTGTTTGCTGCAACTGAGTAGGGGTAAGCCGCTATCACCGTCAATGGAAGTTGGCATTGCCTGAGTGCGCACCGTAGGAAAATGAGTTACCGGCAGGCCATTGCTGTGAACTTCCATGGTAACTGGCTCCCCACCAGTTGTTGAAGGATGGTTTAGTTTAACTGTATGCAGCAGGACAAAAGCGGTACCGCATAGGAGACATGAATAATTCCATCTTTTTAACTTGTTACTATACAAGAAGTTATTAGAATCAAACGTATTTTAAAATGTTTTAGAACCTCCTTAAGGAATTCTTAGCACATTTGTAAACAAACATGGCGCCCATGATTGATTTTCTTGAACTTTCTAATCATAGAGCACAAGGACGAGAATGTTGTAGCAGTTCCTACCAACGCAGGTCGAATGAGGACACCGGATCATATATCATAAGCTTCACAAGTTTCTTTACCTGATGAGGTCCAAATGCTATGCTAGGTGTCGTCTGCTGCTCCTGCGGTAGTGGCTGCTGCCACGGCGGCTGATAATTGTCGTAGGCACACATGTCAGGACAAGGGGCCCGTAGCGCATACATAGGGTTGGGGCAGGGTCCGGGCCACACGTTCAAACATTGCGGTGGCAGTGGTGGTGGCGGTGGCTGGAGTGGCACGTTCTGGTTAATGTTTTTTCGACAAAGGGTGGATTTTATTAACTCAAAATGAAGCATCAAGGGGATACAAACACATTGAGCACACACCCGGCCTCTGCATAACCAGGATGCACACAGCCAACACCAACACACACAAAAGAGGAAAAAAAACGCCAGCAAAGAGCAAAGTCATACAAGACTCAAGCTATGCCTAAGCGAGGGAAAAGAAAAAGAAAAAACACTCTGAAACGATCAAAACAACGGTTGATAAACTACATCAAGGACCATATCCGCACCAACCATCTCTTGACAGAACAAGCGCAACGAGAAAGTTTCTTCAACAGCAACGCCTTCAGGAAGGAAACGACGCTTAAACGTCGCCGTCACTGGACCCGACCAACAAAGGTCAGACTCTAGGTTTTCACCCTGAAGAACAAGTCCGAGCACATCCGAGCAATGCCTTCATCAAGGTAACGACGCAAAAACATCGCCATCGCCAGGTATAACCAATTCAGGTCAGACCTAGGGTTTTCACCCCGGAACTCGAGACCGGGTACTCAAGAAGCACCACCAAATCAAAGTCATCATGTTGTCGCCACCACTTTCCGCGATCCCAGCAGCTAAAAGTGAGGCACAGTCTTTACATGCCGGCATGGCTTGCCGCTGCACAACCATCTCCTCTGCGTCAAGCCGTCATCCATAGAATTTATCTCACCGCTGAATGCAAACTGGCCAGATTGAGAGCCACCGAAACTCCCAATGGAGCCTTCCGGTTACATCACACAACCTCGCCAGTGCGAGCTGCTGGCAACAACCAGTGGATCCTAAGAAAAAACTCTCATGAAGACCCTTGAATGGCCACTGCAATCTGCGGCTCGAGTGGCCGGACGGTGCCGCCATGGTCAGGACGAAAATTGCCCCCTCGCATCGATCGGACGAACCACCTGCGGCCAAGTGACAAGCATCGGTCAACCGATGTAAGTCCCAAGGCGCCACCACCAACCTCCTTCGGCCTTGTGATCTGCCGGCGGCAACAGCGGCGAGCGTCTTGGGTCGCTTGGGAAGATGACCCTTATCACCAACGCTGCCATGCTCAACGTACTGGACAGCCGGAGGAAGCTTCGGTCCGAACCTGCATGATCTTGACCGCAGGCTGCTGGAGGAGAATGGATGGTCATCTCCACCCAGGCCATTGCCAAGGCATCACCATGCTGCCCAGTTCAGAATCCCAGATCGCTCTAGCCATTGACCTATGCATGTCCCTGTGCACAGATCGCCTGCCGCTGCATGTCCATGCGCAGATCGCTCTAGCCTTCGGACGTTGCATGAAGATCGCTGCTGAGTTGTTGTTCACCTCGCGCGCCGTTCAGCGCCTTGCGTAGAAGCCATCGCCCGGAGCCCCGCCGCCGCCGTCAGCCACACAGGCTTTGCCCGGCAGCGTCGTCCGGCGGCGGCGAGGGAAGCGAGAGAGGTGGGGAGGTCCCGAAGAAACTGGATCGGGAGCCGCCCGTGCCGTCCGTCCGGACGACGCGGGGGCGGTTGCGTCCAAACTATCAGAAACGTTCTGGTTAATGTTGATGTATGATTTTTTTTGCGGGGTAATGTTGATGTATGATGATGAAATATGGAAACATGGGAAACAGTGCATATGAAATACAGCATACCGGAATGTTTTGATGGGGCCATGACCATGACGAGTACCCACCGTAGCCGGGCTCCGCCCACCTGTTGAAGCATAGCTGTGGAGGCTGGAAGTGGCACATTCTACTTGATTCTGATTTTCTCTTGATAAAACACAAAACTTGTGTCTCGATGCATTGATAATAAAAAGGGGAAAGTCAGTGATCATAGTAGATTCAGCATACCTTATTGTTTTGATTAGGATGAGCCTGTGAGCTAAGATCATTCTGTGCAGATCTCTGAGCTCCATCTTGTCCTTGGTTAGCTTTCGCAGCCGGTGATAGCCTGAGGAACAGCAAAAACAGTTACATGAAAGAGCTCCAATATCAGCTTACAACTGATTAGCAATAGCTTTCAGAATATTTTATGGTTTGATGGTGTAAAACAGATCATCATGGCACGGATATTCAAAGAATAGTGTTCTCATAACAAAGTAAGATAAGAAACTTGCCTTGGATGTTTTAGGGGTCTAAGCAGAAACAAGAAAAATCACAAGTACTACAAGCATGTTGATAAAAAGAGAGGGCCAAGAACAATTACCTAGAGTCATTTTCAGATGGTTCGCCAATGCGCAGGGATGGCATATTTGTTGCCAAGGGGGGCATCCTCCAAAAGGGTGCTCCCCGGGTGCTTCCACTTTCAGTGTCTTCTTCGCAAGATCCACAGCAACCACCCATTTATTTGATTCAGTCAAATGCCGGGATGACTTGAGGTAAAGCATGTCATTACCATCTTCGCACAGGGTGGGCCAAGCCGAGTACAGGTTCATGTCATGGCAAGATCCCAGTGGGTTCATCATTCTCTTGGCCCGACCGTAACGCCGCGTCATCGACTGAAATGTCATCGACATCGACGATGCTTCCCTTGCGCCAGCAGTCGGACCCTATAGCTCCCTGGTCCATGTCATGGCACTCCAACCGTTCATGGTGCGAAGGATCTTGGGCTTGATGTGTGCATGCTTGCGCTTGCTTATTGCGATAAGGTCTGAATCGTAGAGCACATCCTTTGTCCCTGGGATCCAGCAGCGGCTCTTCTCTGATCTCTGTCACGATCACACGGTGCTCCACCTCCACGAACTTGATCAGCCCATCGACGCAGGCGACATCCCGGAATTGCTTCAGATAGGTATCTTGTCTGCTCTCAAGCAATGGCGCCGGCAATGGGATGTAGCGCTCGTGGAGGGGTTCTTCATCTTCCTGAAGCACGTCGCACACCACCATGCCTTGCTGCAAACTGACCCACGCCAGCACGCCGTCTGCCACCGTGATCACCTTGTCCGGCCAGATCGCGTACTCCCCCGGGCATGGGTTGGCCACCTCCTTGCTCCTCCATGTCCTGTCCTCGGACGAGTAGACGTGGAGCCGGTATTCCTTCAAGCTGGTCTCCGCGCTGCGGAGCGCCACCAGGAGGTAGTGGCCGCCGGCATCCTCGCCGCCGCGGGGCACGATCCCGAACTCGTCGACCAGGCGCAGTAGCAGCCCGTCTTCGTCCTCGGGAAGCGGGATGCTCTCGAGGGACGGGGACCTGGGGTCGCCCGTGTAGACCAAGTACTCCTCCTCCTCGTCCTTGCTGTAGTAGTAGCCGGAGGCGAAGACGGCGCGGAGGAGGACGAACCTGCCCTGCGCGCCAACCACCTCTGGCGGGTCCTTCAGGTCGGCGGCCTTGGAGCAGTGCCAGGTGCAGAAGGACACCGCCGGTGGGTCCGCGATCCAGAAGGTGACCTCCACGGTGTGGTTGCCCGTCGACCTCGCCTTGGTGTCGTTCCTGCTGGCGGCCACGTACGCCTGCCGGGCCAGGAGGATCGACGCCGGCCAGGGGGAGGCGCTGTCGGCGCCGCCGTCGGTCATCGATCCGCCGGACGTTTCAAATTTCGATCGGCCGGCTGCTAGGGATTGATTGAAGGAGGCGCTCCAAGATTTGGGGGACTGTACTTTTTTTTTTACGGAACATTTCGGGATTGTTAGTTCCTGGGCTTCAATTTTGACCTGCTGGGCTTCTGTTTCCACTCACAGTTTTATTATTTCCCGTGTTCTTCTTCCTTCTTGCGCACAATTTTCTTTCCATATGCGTTCGAGGTTTGGGGGAATGCAGATGTAAAAGGTGGGGTTAGAGAGGATGACTTCCAAGATATGCGATGTAACTTTTACCATTCCGTCTCATAGTATAAAACGTTTGCTAACATAGCCTTGCAAAAATGTTTTACATTGTGGACGGAGGGAGTAGTTTATAACAAGAATCTTGGTTTTTCCTCGAGATGATGCATTCTGATTAGTTTATCAAAAAAATTATTTATTACTGAAAAATATTATTTTCCTACTGAAAAGTTTTTATCTGGGCTCTGTCAAGCTAATTCTTAGAATCCCTTAGGAAAAAAAAAAGAAATTTGACTCAGCGTATGTATCGACTCATCGTCTAGAAGTTTTATGGGCTCCCACCATAAATTTTGAATTCTACTGATTTTCCCTTCTTTCATCCTTTTGGTTTCTTACTTTTATTTTCTTTTGCTTTTATTTCATTTTTTTCTTTTTTGTCGTTGTTTACCGGGGCTTATCACACTTCTTCTTCCAACCTTGCAGCAGACATTGACTTTTTTTAATACATGTCTAACATTTTTTGTATACATGTCAAACACATGTTGAATATTTTTTCAATACATGTTGACCATTTTTAATACATGTTTAAATGTTTTTCAAATGCACATAAAAAATTCTAAATAAATGGTAAATATTGTTTAAAAAGGATGAGAATTTCTCAGATAGTCATGAACATTTGTTTAGAACTTGCGATCAGTTTCTTAGTCTTGTGAACTTTTTTTTTTGACTGGAACACCGTGCATTCCAATTACAAAGGACCAACCAGATCGGTGGTCACAACACAAGTTACATTGTCAGGGAGGTTTGAAAGCCAAACAAATTGGTTCCCATAGGCGCCACTACAGCCTAAAGCAGCCAGTACATGGGCTGGGGCATTACAAGCGCGTGGACAGTGGTAGACATTCCACTTAATAAAACCGAACTGGAGCAGGTATTTGAGCTCGCGAAAGATGGCACCAAGTGAGGATCGATCGAGAGTTCCAGAATTGATGGCCTGCACAAGAGCCAAGCAATCAGTCTCAAAAACAACACGACCCATGCCATGGTCTTCAGCAAACCGGACCGCATGCAGCAGGGCAGAAGCTTCGGCATGAAGAGCATCGGACATGTTTTCCAACACGCCGGCGGCCGCGAAGAGGACGTCTCCAGCATGGTCCCGAGCAATGCACCCCCAGCCACCAGGTTGTGACAGGCCCCTAAAAGCTGCATCAATGTTGATTTTAATCACATCCAGGGCTGGCTTGACCCATTTCTGAATCCTCTGCACTCTTGGTTGTACAGGTTTTGCATTGTATTCCCGCCATTCAGTGACATGTCTGGTAACTGAAGACTGAAACTCCTCCACTGATGCTCTGTTTTGGTTATGATTCGCTTTGTTCCTCTCTGTCCACCACAACCACATGAGGAAAATTGCTCTTAGTTTTACATCCTCGGGTATACGAAAGAGCTCCTCCAGCAGCCGGCGAGATGTTTGGCATTCAAGCAGGCTTCGACGAACACCCTCCAGACCACAAGCTCTCCACATTTTCTTTACCTCTTTGCAGCGCAGAAACAAGTGCCCTCCCTCCTCCGGCAGTCGATGGCACACCACGCAACTTGTGTCCAGCTCAACTCCAATGTGCTCCACGTTTCGCAGCAAAGGGTGACTATTGTGTGCCAATCTCCACATGAAGTGATGTACCTTCCCGGGGGAATTCACTTGCCAGAGGTGCAGCCACATTTTCTTTTCCTCCTCCCGCCCTGATGAGCATTCACCAGTTTGCCGCTGGCATTGGCGCCGAAGAAGGTCGACATGAATCCTATATGCTGAGCGGACAGAGAATAACCCCTTCCTATCAAACTGCCATGCCACGAAGTCCTCGTGATGTTCAAAGATGGGAATCGACAAGATCACATTTGCATCCTCCTGACAGAATGTTTGCCTAACCAGCTGAGTATCCCAAGAGTTAGTTTATGGATCAATCAACTCCGCAACCCTAGTCAGCAGGGTGCTTCCCCTCCTCGTTCTTGGGTACCTGACCGCACGAGAAGGTAGCCATGGGTCCTGCCAGATCCTAATATTGTCGCCATTGCCAACTCGCCACACCATCCCCTCCTTAATGACCTCTACTCCCTGAAGGATGCTCCGCCAAACATAGCTTATGCCAGGAGCAGTTGCAGCAGAAAGAATGTCACCGTCCGGATAATACTTGGCTTGTAGGACACGAGCACAAAGAGAGTCAGGGGCTTGGATCAGACGCCACACCTGCCGGGCAAGCATTGCGATGTTAAACGAGTGGAGATCCCTATACCCTAGTCCTCCTTGTTCCTTAGGAAGCTTCATCTTATCCCATCCTACCCAATGGTGTCTTGTATCATCATCCATTTCTGACCACCAAAAGCGACAGATCAGCTGGCTAATACTCTCACACAGAGACTTAGTAAGATCAAAACAAGCCATGGCATACGTTGAGAGTAAGTAGAATGCGAATGTAAGGCACCTTGAGGGCCGATACTCTATTACTCTGTGTTATATACAGGTTGCCGCAGTGCGCGTAGCGCAGTTACAGAGAGAGAGGGAGGTGCGTCATGCGCAGAGGGAGATGGAGATCGTGTGCCAGGACGTACGTGCCCATGCATGGATGGGACGTGGGCATGCACGTAGAGTAGCAGCTACTGTTAACACCCCGCCACAGCTGCAGCATCCGGCGGCCGGATGCACAAGCTGGACCGGAACTCCTGGAACGCTAGTGTGGGAAGCCCTTTCGTCAGAAGGTCGGCAAACTGCTGCGTGGTGGGGACGTGAAGCACACGGAACTCACCTAGGGACACCTTCTCACGTACGAAGTGGATGTCGAGCTCGATGTGTTTCGTGCGCCATGTACACAGATGAAATGTTGTCGCAGAAGACAACCGTGGCCTTGGGCAGTGGAACACGAAGCTCGCCAAGGAGTTGGCGTAACCAGCAGCATTCCGCGACCGCGTTGGCAACGGCGCGGTACTCAGCTTCTGCACTGGAGCGGGAGACTGTGGCCTGGCATTTGCTCGACCAGGAGACGAGGGAGTCGCCGAGGAACACAGCGTAGCCGGAGGTGGAGCGTCGCGTGTCGAGGCAGCCGGCCCAGTCGGCGTTTGAATACGCGACGAGGTCGACGGAGGGAGCGCGATGCAGGTGCAGTCCATGATCGCTGGTGCCGCGTAGGTAGCGGAGCACTCGCTTCACCAGGGCGAGGTGGGCGGCACGCGGATCATGCATGACCAGGCAGCATTGCTGCACGGCATACGCAATGTCCGGCCGCGTCATCGTCAGGTACTGAAGGGCTCCCACGAGGCTGCGATATTCCGACGCGTCGGCGACCGGTGCACCGTCCGTGGCCGAGAGCTTGGAGTGAGTGTCAACAAGAGTCAAGGCAGGCTTGCAGGCGATCATGTTGGCACGCTCCAGAAGCTCTTCGGTGTAGCTGCGCTGAGAGAGGAAGAAGCCGCGGGCGTCCCTGGTGATGGCGATCCCCAGGAAGTAGTGGAGGGGCCCGAGGTCCTTCATGGAGAATTCCGCTGACAACTGCTGTTGGAGACGGTGATGCAGGCCCGACGAGGAAGCCGCGAGGACGATGCCGTCAACATACAACAGCAGGTAGGCCGCACCGTCGTTGCTGTGTAGGATGAATAGCGACGGGTCGGAGCGGGAGTCGCGGAAGCCGATGGTGAGGACGAAAGCAGCGAACCGCGCGAACTAGGCGCGAGGCGCGCGACGCCTGCTTAAGCCCGTAGAGGGACTTGTCGAGGAGGCAGGCATGGTCGGGGTGGCTGTCGTCGACGAACCCGACTGGTTGCTGGCAGTAGACGCGCTCGGTGAGGTGTCCATGGAGGAAGGCATTGTTCACATCCATCTGGTGTACTGGCCATTGGCGTGTCGCTGCAACGGAGAGGACGGTGCGGATGGTGGCCGCCTTGACCACTGGCGAGAAGGTCTCGTCGAAGTCTACACCGGGCCGTTGAGAGAACCCACGGACCACCCACCTTGCCTTATAGCCCTCCAGGCTCCCGTCGGCCTTGAACTTGTGACGGAAAAGCCACTTGCCGGTGACGATGTTGGCTCCAGGCGGTCGAGGAACAAGACTCCATGTCCGGTTCTGCATCAACGCCGCATACTCAACCTGCATTGCAGCTAGCCAATTCGGGTCACGCAAGGCAGCACGTACAGTTTTGGGGATTGGGGAGACGGAGCTGTTTGTGGTGGCTAGGAGGGACTGCTGGTACTTAGGGTTGGGAAAGAAGCGTCCAGCCTGGGCACGGGTGACCATCTGGTGTGTGGGAATGGGTGCGGCTCGGGGACGTGGTGGTGTGGGTGGCCGTGGGGGGTGTGTGACAGACGAGGCGGGAGGCATCGTCAGGTCGAGGCACTGGAACAGGTGCCGAGGGAGTGGTCACCGGTGTAGGTTCAGGAGAGGGAGCAGGGGTGGCCACGACAGGTGTAGTGGGGGGCGTTTTGGTTGTTTTGTGCGGGGGCGCCGTGCGTGTCGGTGGTGTGCTGTGTGCATGGCGAGGGACGGCTGGGAGAGGCATTTGATCAGTAAGATCAGGCGAGGGTGTGTTGTCTGGCGTGCTCTGTACATGGAAGGGGAACTGAGATTCGTCGAAGACGACGTGGCGCGATATGATCACGCGCCCTGTGGTGCGGTTGAGGCACCGATAGCCTTTGTGTTCAGGTGAGTATCCAAGGAAGACACACGGCGCAGACCGGGGAGCTAGTTTGTGCGGTGTCGTGGCAGTGAGGTTGGGAAAACACAAACACCCAAAGATGTGCATAGCGGAGTAATCCGGATGAGCGCCATAAAGGAGGAAGAAGGGTGTGTGGTCATGGCGTGGTCGGCATGGCCGGCGATTGAGGATGAAGGTGGCGGTTTGGACTGCCTCAGCCCAGTATGGGTATGGCATAGAAGCGTGCATGAGGAGCGAGCGCGCGATGTCGTTGAGTGTGCGGAGAGCTCGCTCGGCGCGCCCGTTTTGGGGTGATGTGTATGGACATGACATACGAAGAACAATCCCTAGCGAGAAGAAGAAGTGACGTGCGGCGTTGTTATCGAACTCGCGTCCATTGTTAGATTGGAGAGTGAGGACCGGTAGGTTAAAGTGGGTGCAGGCTAGTCGGACGAACTGACGCAACGTGGGTAGTACTTCTGACTTGTGTTTGAGCGGGTATGTCCACATGAAATGACTGTAATCATCTACAACCACAAGATAGTACTGATATCCGGAAATGCTAGGTACAGGGGAGGTCCACACATCACAATGTACAAGCTGAAATGGGAAATACGAAACATGATCTGACGAACTAAAGGGAAGTCTATGGCTTTTGCCTAAATGACAAGCGGTACAGGTAGATCGGCCAGCATCCGAGCTAATGGAAGCACGCCGAAGAGTGGCGTCCAGAGCTTCGTCGCCAAGGTGGCCGAGACGGCGATGCCAGACGTCACGGGATACAACGACGAGGGCTTGCGGGGCGTGTGTTGGGGTCGATGGGTGCAGAGGGTACAGGTCGTCCGGCGAGTCAGAGCGGAGGATCACCGCCTTCGTGCTTCGGTCCTTGATAGAGAAACCATAGTCGTCAAATTCAACATTAACAGGGTTTTCACGGGCTAGAGTGCGAACTGAGATTAGGTTTTTGATGAGGTGTGGTGAGACTAGCACGTTGTTAAGAGAGAGGGGTTGGGCTATGGTGGGTAGGTGGTGGTGACCAGTGTGTGTGACTGCCATGGTGCCGCCATTACCAACTACAATGTCAGGTAAGTAAGAGGGACGGGATGAAGATAGTATACCGGGGGATGCAGCCATGTGGGAGGTGGCACCAGAGTCAAGGTACCACTCAGCGCCAGGGTTGGAGGCCTGCCCTTGCTGCACGCTCATGTTGTTGAGGGCGTGAACGAGAGCGGTCTGATCCCATGCAGGAGCCGGAGCGCTCGGGGTTGCGCTCGGGGGGGGGGGGGGGGCGTAGAGTGGGTGGCTGGGGACGACGCCGGGTTGCCAGTAGACCGGCGGTGCACCAGCGGGTGTTGGTGGAGTCCAGGGGTGAACAGCCATGCCGACGAACGGTGCAGTGCCGCCGGGACGCGGCCCAAGGATGCCGGCACCCGGTGCATGTGGGCGCCACGGCATGGGCCAGGCGTGCACCATGCCATTCCAAGGCGCCGCGGTTGGAGCAGCAGGATGCGGGGGTGCACTGCCCCTGCCGGAGTTGGAGCCCCTGCCCCGGCCCCTGGAGCGGTTGCCACCACCGCCACGGCCTCCGTCGTTGGAGCGGTGTCCGTTGTCGCTGGGCGTGCCGCTGCCGCCGCCGGCCGGCGACGGCGCAGGGGCACGGCCAACGTGAAGGGCGACGTCTTGGTGCGTCTCCTCGGCATTGCGGCTCTCCTCAAGGAGCAAGAACGCGCGACAACGAAGAAGAGACGGGAACGGAGTCTGCATGGTGAGAATGGAACCGCATAGCGATAACGGGGGTGGAGGCCGCGGATCATGTTAAGAACCTGATCGCGGTCAGTGACGTGCTCGCCGAGGTCGGAGAGACGGTCGGCGCACTCCTTGAGCCTGGCGAAGTACAAGATGATCGACGAAGACCCCTGCTCGATGCGACGAAACTCCGTGGCGAGGAGGACCAGTTGGTGCTCGCGGTTCTCCAGGAACAGCGCACAGATCGACTCCCAGATGGCGGCAGCCGTGGCACCGCGCTGATGGATCAGCCCGAAGATCTCAGGGCTCACCCCGTTATAGAGCCAGGAGACGACGTGAGCATCGTCTTGGAGCCATGCCGCGTCCGAGGGGCGAGGCGGGCCGGTGATGTGGTCGACGACGCCGGCCTTCTGAAACTGCACCTCAAAGAGTGTCCGCCACTGGGAGAAGTTCAGCGGGTTGAGGGAGAGGACCACCGGGACGTGCTGGTTGATGAACACGCCGGCGAGGGGGGAAGGGTTGGAGGAGCTCGCCTCTGAGTCATGGCGAGCGACGAGGTTGCCCTGTGCCAGCGCAGCGGGTGTGAGGAGCGGCGGCATGGCGCGGATAGGCGTGGGAGGGGTGTCGTTGGTGCCCGGAGGGCGGAACGGAGGTGGGGGTGGAGGAGGAGGGGGAGGGGGGACGGCCATGGCCGGACTAGGGGAAGGGGAGGGAGGGCAGCGGAGGAGCGGCTAGGATCAGAGGGAGTAGCCGGTATCTGATACCATGAGAGTAAGTAGAATGCGAATGTAAGGCACCTTGAGTGCCGATACTCTATTACTCTGTGTTATATACAGGTTGCCGCAGTGCGCGTAGCGCAGTTACAGAGAAAGAGGGAGGTGCGTCATGCGTAGAGGGAGATGGAGATCGTGTGCCAGGACGTGCCCATGCATGGATGAGACATGGGCATGCACGTAGAGTAGCAGCTACTGTTAACATACGTGGGTATAGCCTGAGCCACCGTTTTAATCAAGATTTCCTTGCCCTTCCTTGACAGCAACTTTACTTTATAAAACAGCTTTGCCTAGACCTGCCAACATAGAGCGGCAAGCCGAGGTACTTCCCTTGATGCCCTTCACTATGCAACCCAAGTAACTGCAGCAGAAGATCCTTTTGTTGGCGTGGCGTGTTCTTACTAAAGAGAATCGCAGACTTTGTCCCGGTTTATTGTTTGTCCAGATCCCCGTCCATAAACCTCCAGGATATTGTTGACCGTCAACACACTATCTTCCGTAGCCTCCATTAGGAGAAGAGAGTCGTCAGCGAAGAGGAGGTGGGTCACCGGTGATGCAGCAGGAGCCACCCGAATGCTCGAGTCAAAGCCTTCACGTACGAGTGTGCATAACCACTAGAACTACTCAACTGTAGTAATTGGCCATTGATTTGGTCGTGTTCGTTGTGTCATTCCTGTTGGCGGTGACGTACACCCGCCGGGCGAGGAGGATCTACCCCTCCGTGCCCCACGACCAGGGGACATCGACGAGAGTTGAGTCGGCCCAGCGCATGATCCTCTTCCGGTTTTGGGAAGGTTCTAGAACCTTTCTATACTTTTTTTTTTTGTTTTTTCCGTTATTTCTTTTACTTTTTTGTATTTTTTCTTTTACATTTACATTTTAAAAAATTTCTCAAATTTTTAACATATTTTAAAACTGTGGACATTTTTGTCCATCAATTTTTAAAAACCCATAAAATTAAAATAATAATTGTATTAAAAATGTTCATGTCAAATATTGTTCACCAAATTAAAAAATGTTCATCAAATTCAAAAGATATTCATCTATTTCCAAAATATGTCCATCGAATTTTCGAAAATGTTCTTGAATTCAAATTTTGTTCATGAACTTCATAAGAATGTTACTCGATTTAAAAATGAGTTCACCGAATACAATTTTTTATCAACAATTAAAAATTTGTTGATGAAAAAAAGTTCTATTTTCGAAATAATGAACTTTTTTTAATTCGCAAGCATTTGTTCAACATTTGAACATTTTTTTTAATTCATTAACATTTTCAAATTCATAAAAAAATGAAACCAAAACATTTTTAAAGAAGCAAAAAAAATTTAAAAAAAAAGAAAAAATGAAAATGAAAGAGGGGAGCCCCGCCTCGCACCTAGGCCGGTCCAAGTTCGCGCGTGGGGGACGAGGGGGTGCTCATTACCTTGGTTT
Organism: Triticum aestivum; assembly: GCF_018294505.1. Lineage (NCBI taxonomy): Eukaryota > Viridiplantae > Streptophyta > Magnoliopsida > Poales > Poaceae > Triticum > Triticum aestivum. The sequence continues at coordinate 471,588,601 of NC_057811.1, forward strand.
CCACCGCGTATAGCGGGGCATAGGAGGTCCTGGAATCTTTGCTCGCGTTTGGGATTTCAACCGGGTTCTTGTTGGGGCTTGAAGGAGGCGCTTGACGATTTGGGCCCTTGTCGTCGGGGAGCCATGAGTTTTTAGGGTTGGTTCTTTTTGGCATGGGTTCTATGTTTGCAGAAAGCTAAAAATAAAAAGAAATGATTGCCATACCGTAACAGAGAAGGAAGGTCTTCAAGAAGCATGTAAATTGGATTCACTGAAGGAATGAGTTTTCTAAAACTCAGTCGATTGATACTTAACCAAGTTTCGGTCGACTGCTTAGTCAATGGATCTTTGTGTGGAGATTCGTGCTAGACTAAGCATCGTCCGACTGCCCTCGCACCACGTCGTCCCAACAGTAGCAATGCCCGTATGTGTTGGTTGCAGCATGTCGTCTCACCGATTGCAATGTTCCCTTCATTGCTCGCAGCATGTCGTCCCATCACCCCGTAGCATCTGCCATTGTCGTTTTGCGGCATGAAGTTTCATTGGTTGCTGCATCCTGTCGTTGCTCACAACATGTCCCGAGGCGACTGTCGTTGTCGTTTTGCAGCATCCAGCACCGCCGTTCGTAGCGCCACAACCACACCGACGTACATCCCAGTTGACTGAGGTCTAGCCTTCTAGGCATGCCCCTAAAGGAAATAGAGACTTTTTGATGATATTATCACAGACTTATCGAGTCGAGAAGTGATCTTCTATCCATGTTGGCATCACATGTTGCTTATGTTGTTACGCCATATGTTGCATACATTCTAACAGTGTACATTTATAAGGAGGAAGTACTGCCATATTTCCAGGAATGTCATGCTTTTAGTTTCGGATTTAACCGGTCAATGGTCCAGAATGATGAGGATCAAGCTCTAGATGGTGTCACTACTGAGACACATCGCGCAGGCTGCTACGTTGTCGACGCAATGCATGTTGTGTGTAAAGAATCTTTCTATTTTAAGTTTAACATAGCATATAGTAGTAGTTAAAGTGATGTATCAAACATTACTTTGTTATTAGAGGCAATGGTGGTGCACTCGTGCTGGTCACAGTTTCAAAATTATTCAAGATCTAGTGTATTTTAGTTGCTTATATTCAACCGATTTATTCTTGCCCCTGGTCTCCATGGAAACCAATGGTTGGGATGTTCATGGACTGAGATCCAGTGCCTTTATCAAGTGAAGTCATGCTGCAACTTTACCCTTCTAATCTTCATTCAATCCACATCCTACGGTCCAGATCACACAAGGGGAAAGGCTCTCAACACTTAGCAGTTTTCAGCATAGTTTTTGTATAGATGATTACTCAACATTGACACTTATTGCTGTAGCATTCGGACATTATGCGCTGCAGCCTTTTAATATCAAGTTCTACTGGATTTAGTGTCAACTGCAATTGATTTATTCCACTTTGATTGCATATGCACTACTGTATAACCAAACCAAATTTTGTTTTATAGTCTGCTCATGAGTATCTGCAGTTCTTTATTTTTTGGATTTCAATCTGTTCAAATAAAACTGAGTTCAAGTGCCACTGCATCGTTGTTTGCAGCTTATTGATGTTTGCTGCTATCCTGAAAACTGCTAAGTGTTGAGAGCCTTTTCCCTTGTGTGATCTGGACCGTAGGATGTGGATTGGATGGAGATTACCAGGGTAAAGTTGCAGCATGACTTCACTTGATAAAGGCACTGGATCTCAGTCCGATGTTCATGTCTGCGTGATATTTCAATAATTGTCAGTCGTCTGCTCAAAGGAGCAACGTCGACGTCAAACAGAGAATGCCGCGGCGAAGCGCGCGTCTGCTTCTGCCACGTGTACGAACCATGGGTGCCATGGTTCCACATCGGTGTCGACCCGATCTCGACCCAACACAAGCATATTCGGCGTGACATAACCTCCTTCGGCCGCACCACGAGAGTGGATAGCGGCGTCCCACCAACCACCTGTGACGTGCAGATCATCGAACTTTAAAAAAGAAAAGAAAAAAAAGACGTGCAGATCATCGAGCGCTTTGCGGATCGTGGGACCAGAATGATAACGGCGCCGCGAACGCCAAGCGTGCTCGCCGCGTCCTCCGTCTACAAATAACGGAACGAGAGGATAGCGCTCCCCACCTCCACCTCCCACCTCGCGCCAACCAACCCCGGCCGACGCAGCTCACTACCTCCCCGCCTCCCGCGATGGTCGCCACGGCGAAGATCCCGCAGCGGCAGCTCTTCATCGACGGCGACTGGCGCGCGCCCGCGCTCGGCCGCCGCCTCCCCGTCATCAACCCCACCACCGAGGCCTCCATCGGTCCGTACCCGATCCATCCATCCTGCGCCTCTCTCTCTCTCTCTCTCTGTTTTCCGTTCGCCCGTGTCGTTGGGTGCTCATCAGTAGGTCTGCGCAGGCGAGATCCCGGCGGGCACCTCGGAGGACGTGGACGCGGCGGTGGCGGCCGCGCGGGCGGCCCTCAAGAGGAACCGCGGCCGCGACTGGTCCCGCGCGCCCGGCGCCGTCCGGGCCAAGTACCTCCGCGCAATCGCCGCCAAGGTATGTACTCCGCCGCTCCCGCGCGCAACTACAACAATAGGCCATGTGTGCATTGATGGCGCCTACTCAGTCGGTCAATCAGTCAACTCCTTAGTTTTTTCCTCTTCTCATGGGTACCAAATTAATGCTAGATTTGTCAGTGATCCGGTACGAAATCACATATACTACAAGTTCTAGAAAATTCTGAAGAATATATGATTTGTAGGTCAGGTAAAAAATAAATCTCAAGACCAAGCTCAGTCTATTTCAAAATAGTAGAAGAAATTGGCGAGTGGCAACATGAATGGTCTCTCTCTAAAAAACAACATGAATGGTAGTGGTGAATAGCAAAAAACACTTTTCGTCCTGGATCTGGCTTCCCCATGAACATATAGGAACAGCTGCTAGTTTTTGTTTAGCGTCTTCTTTTTTGGCATATGTTTCTCTGTATCGAATTATGCATGATCACACAATTGCTGTTACGGTGTACCACAGTAGTACACCCTGTTTATGTGCCCCAAAAGTGATTTTAAAAAATATTAATAACAGCTTGGAGGAAAGCCGTGGTGAATTTTAGACTTCCAAGAGCTGTCATCTATATGGATGATAGCTTTTTTACTCTACATGAGGAAACGGAATTAAATCCGCCTTTGATCTTAAATTTGTAAAACCTGGTATTTTTTCACATGTATGTCAGTTTTTGATGCATTTGATTTCCTTTTCCTTCAGATGGTTGAGCGGAAATCTGATCTGGCTAGGCTAGAGGCACTTGATTGCGGGAAGCCTCTTGATGAAGCGGCATGGGACATGGTATGCGATCCACCTTTTGAATGTCTGCATGCATCATATTTTTGTACACATGATGTACTGATGTGCACGATGTTCTTTTTATCAGGACGATGTTGCCGGCTGCTTTGAGTTCTTCGCGGGTCATGCTGAAGCCTTGGACAAAAGGCAAAATGCTGCAGTTGCTCTCCCGGAGAATTTTAAATGCCATCTTAAGAAGGAACCTATTGGTGTAGTTGCTCTAATCACACCTTGGTATTTCCCATTCCCTCCTGTCCTGCTTATATCTATAAATATATGGTTGAAGCATGCTACCACAAATTGCTCATATAGTAAAGGAGCCTTAAATTGGCGTCGACGACTATTAGGCTTAGCCATCACAATCCAATTAATTTGATTTTCCGTCCGATCCATACTACTTGCCGCTGCTTTAGTACACTTTCTCTCTCTTTCCTTGTCCGCAAATTGTGCTCATGTTCTCCGGATTTGTAAGTACTATCGAGTGTTCAAGCTCACGCAGCTGAGACAATGTCATTTGTGTGTGCGTGTGCGTGTGCAACTGTGCATGTGAAAGTTTTGGCTAGTGTCACTAAACTTATTATGGATCGATATGACCCTCAACCCTTTGTTTTCTCCTCATCCAAATATTTCTTTTCCTTACTGGTCCTGGTAATCTGTTGTCAGCCTTGCTCACTTAATCTAGATCTCATTATTTAGAATCTTACTACTGAATGAGTACAGTTGATCCAGTAATTCGTTATTGATTACATTCAACTTTGTGGTTTTAGTTGTATTTTTCTTTTTTATAGTTTTATGCTATAACTTCAAATTATTTGGTCCTGGCATATAATATTCTTTGTTTTACATATTTTGCTACAGGAACTATCCTCTCCTGATGGCTGTATGGAAGGTAGCCCCTGCTCTGGCAGCTGGTTGTACAGCTGTACTGAAGCCATCTGAATTAGCTTCCCTGTAAGTTTAACATTTGTCCGTGTTTCCATTTTATAAGCAATGGGAGTTGAAACATCTCTATATTTTTGTAATTACCAGGACTTGCTTAGAGCTTGGTGATGTGTGTAAAGAGATTGGTCTTCCATCAGGTGTCTTAAACATTGTGACTGGATTAGGTCATGAAGCTGGCGCTCCTTTGTCGTCACACCCTGATGTCGACAAGGTACATATATTTGTCCTATATCTTTTTGTGATCCATCTATGTCGATGGAGTATATTCCTCACAATACATGGCTTATTTGTGCTTTTAGGTTGCATTTACCGGGAGCTATGCAACCGGTCAAAAGATTATGGTTGCTGCAGCTCCTACAGTCAAGGTTTGTCCACATGTCTCTATTTTTTAAATCTTTGTAGTAATGTATCACCAAGTATCTGTTTTCCCCCTCCTTTAGATTTTTAGAATATTGACCAAGATACTACGAGCGCTCTCCTGAGAGCAGACCATTCTCACCTTTTGTGTTGCATCTTTTCTTGACAGCCTGTTACATTGGAACTTGGCGGCAAAAGTCCTATTGTAGTATTTGATGATGTCGACATTGACAAAGGTACATGCTGCATGCTGAGACTTGTCCAATTCAAAATGCCCTGTGTGGAATCACTTAATAGACCATGGTGTTACACAGCCCAAAGCCTTTATTTGGTGTCTGGGCTTTTCATGATAAATGATTGTTAGAACTTCGGATTAGCAACCTGTAAAATGGTTAAAAAGAATGATGTCTATGATTTCACCAGACTTTCTGCTTGTTCGAACTGGCGTAATTTTTTATTGAGGGTACATACAAGCTGAATAATGAAACGAAGGATACATTTGGTTCCTAGCTAAGCTGGGCTAGAGCCCAAGTAACTTATCCCGGCTTTGTTGTGCTAGCCTTGGCTAGCTGTTTGGTTTAATCTGACTAATCCTAGCTTTTGGAGGATAGTTAAGTTTTGTAGGGAAGCCCCCTCAGAGATCCATATGAATTACCAAAAAAGCTGTTCTGGTGTGTGATTCTTAGCCAAAAGTGCAAGCGGATTCGACTCACGCAGCTGATTATGAAACTATCCTAGGCTACATTGCCGCCGAAGAGTAAATTCTGGTTGTTCCAAAATGCACAACCTTGCTGGGCTAGTCTAGGGGTTTTCTTGCTTGAGGCCCAAACCTACCGGAAATTATTTCATCACTGCTTTTTGGTGACAAGCAAGGCACTTATTTTGAACTGATTATAAAAACATGAGTAGTCTGCTTTAGCTCTGGAAACCTTTACGATCTAAATGTTTCTAGACAGTGATTCACTCAAGTTAGTTGATACATAAATTTTGATTGAATAATATGATTCTGTTAATTATCTTTTGCGACCTTTAGTTAAATCTGATTATTGATCCTTCTATTTAAACAGCTGTTGAGTGGACTCTATTTGGGTGCTTTTGGACCAACGGTCAGATTTGCAGTGCGACATCTCGTCTTCTTATCCATGTAAGTATTGATGTTGCAACTTTAACTGTAATGCTAATGAAGTAGTCTACATGTTTGATGGGATTCAACAATAGCTCAGCCCGGTCATCAACTTTTCACTTATGATTATTGTATGATGCACCACTGTCAGTTCACATGACATATGTCATTGCGTTGTGTACATTATGCTTTTTTTAGCAACATATGGACTGCCCGTTGTTTAAAGTACATGTTTTAGCACATTAAGCTGGGTTGCTGTACTGTATGGCTGGTAATCGGGAGCAATTTTCGAAATGTTGCTCTGAAAGCTATATCCCAGATTTATTAATTTATTGCTCTTGAGCATATGGCAGTCAGCTTTGTACTCCTGACATCAAACTCTTTGCAGAAAAATATCGCTAAAGAATTCGTCGACAGGATGGTTGCATGGTCCAAAAATATCAAGGTGTCAGACCCGCTCGAGGAAGGTTGCAGGCTTGGGCCAGTTGTTAGTGAAGGACAGGTACTACATTTTAGCTTTATATAAATTCAGAGGGAGAAAACAGGGCAGGTCCTTTTGTCTTTTTGCTGGATTTATGTCCTCCTTTAATTTATTTATAGCGATATACTCTGTTTCTAAATATAAATCCTTTTAGAGATTTCAGTAGGAACTACATGTGGATGTATATAGATGTATTGAGAGTGTAGATTCACTCATTTTGTTCCGTATGTAGTACATATTGGAATCTTTAAAGAGACTTATGTTTAGGAACGGAGGGAGTAGTTTGCTCTTTGAGTTAGCAGCTGTAGCCGCTCTTGTTCTTGCTAGTTATTACAAACTGCAACTTATACTTGGAGGACCTGTGTCCAAATGCACTGACTGAGAAGAATAAACATCACGACCAATCCATCACCATCCAGCTTTGCAAATATTTTTTGTGTCTGCATCTTACCTGTTGCTTAGACTCATTCCTTGTTAGTAGTCTTACTTGTGGTCATGCTTGTGGTATTGCCCGGTTTCAGTATGAGAAGATCAAGAAGTTTGTAGCGAATGCTAAAAGTGAAGGTGCCACCATTCTGACTGGGGGTGTCAGGCCCAAGGTAATTCCCAGTTCACACTTTGATGTACAGGTATTCACGTGTGTCACTAGACTAGAGCTAACGTTCTGTGTTTTTGCAGCATCTGGAGAAAGGTTTCTTCATTGAACCCACAATCATCACTGACATCAACACATCAATGGAGATTTGGAGGGAGGAAGTCTTTGGTCCAGTCCTCTGTGTGAAGGAATTTTCTACCGAAGAGGAAGCCATCGAACTGGCCAATGATACTCAGTGAGCTACTTATCCCTTTCAATAGAGCATCTGCTGTTTTGATGAGGATTTGCAGCATATATGTTATAGCCTGTTGCTTGTGAGCTTACTCTGATAACTGTTCCTCTTTCCACAGTTATGGTCTGGCTGGTGCCGTGATTTCTGGTGACCGTGAGCGATGCCAGAGATTAGCCGAGGTATGTCTAAGTGAATGAGTGTTAACATTTTCTGTTGATAATGTTGATAGCTTTATCTGCTACTCCAAGTTGGTGTTACTTGAGTATTGTTGCAAATCGCTCTTGGGGATGTTCTGCTAACAAGTGTCCAATGGCAATTCCACCTACAGGAGATTGACGCGGGATGCATTTGGGTGAACTGCTCGCAGCCTTGCTTCTGCCAAGCTCCGTGGGGCGGGAACAAGCGCAGCGGCTTTGGGCGCGAGCTCGGAGAAGGGTGAGCTGTGTTCTCTGAGGCATGTTATAACTGTCTAGGGTTTCTACCTGACGCCGTCCGCGCCTTTTGTTTTGCAGGGGCATTGATAACTACCTGAGCATCAAGCAAGTCACGGAGTACACATCTGATGCGCCGTGGGGATGGTACAAAGCTCCGGCTAACTAAGATGTAATTGAGCTGGTTCGAGGACCTGGATCTGTTCCATCAGGATAAATCTGTGCGCCGGCCTTTGTAGTGGTGAATAAATGTAGTTTGTCATGTACTGCTGAACCTTTCTTGCGAAATAAATGGCATGAGTTTTGTGGACATAGGCCGTGTGTGGCATGGATTTACTTTTCAAAATTAAGATGGTTAGAGTATCTCCAACAACTCCCCAATAATATCTCACTCTATATCCATGATCTGAATATCACCGGCAACACAAAGAACATAGAGGAAGCTAGTTCTTGATGGAGTTTGAGATGAAAGACTTGGCTAAAACCAGGCTCTGTTTAGGCTTACAACTTGGGCACCTTCTTGGAGCAGTTCTTGTTCCCTAGTCTGCATATATGGAGGGTTCTTTAAATATTTAATATGGACAAGCCTCACCCTCTTAAAAAAAAATCATGGTTGTAAGATCCCTTAACATAGATGAAGATACATGAAAATCTTGAAAGAATGGGGAATTTTGGAGACAAATTGCACTAGGCCTGGCATTATTACCGCTGCAAATCTTGCTTATCTATTCACAAACCTGCATCAAGTTTCCAAAGATGTTTCGTGTCATTAGTACGAGAAAGTTAAGAGTTGCAAGGTCCACGGGTCATACTGGAGGAATTTTGATCCAAAGTTCAGAGTCAAAGGGACAGTGAGAGCTATCCTCAATCCTCATAGTGAAAAAGTGAACAGATAAGCCACTCTCACTGTCCCTTTACGGAACTCACCTCACCCGGGTCATACTGGAGGAATTTTTAAGAAGGCATGTGCATTTCAAAGTAAACATCCAAGGAGGAGTGTTATGCAACATTAATCTATGCAAAGTAAACATACAAGTTTCTTTCCATAAATGCCGGTGTTCTTTGTTTGTGCAATGTGTTTATTTACCTATTGAAAATTCCGAGTCAGAGATGGAGTTCAACATCGATTTATGATAATTTGGATATTTTTTGAGAACCTCTAAAAATGGAGGCTACATCTATTAATTAAGATACTAAGCTCCTTAGATTTGGAGTCTTATGATGCGTCGAAGGCGGTAGGGGTCACTGGGTCCCGTTTGTAAGGGTGTGTGTCATTGGTTGAGGGTTCATGTTTGTTTTTTAGTTTTATTATTTTCTTTTTTGGTTTCTCTTTTCTTTCTACTTTTACTTTATTTTCCCATTTTAATCCATGAACATTTTTATAATTCTTGAATATTTTTAAAAATTCTTGTTTTTTTTCAAAATTCATGAATATTATTAAAGTTCACAGACACTTAAAAGATTGTGAATACCTTTTAAATTTGCAAAGTTATTTCAAATTTGTGAATATTTTTAAATCCATGAATTTGTTTAAATCACAGTTTTTTAAAAATTCATGCTTTAAATCTGTAACATTTGTAAAAATCCATAAAAATTAATTATGTTTTTCAAAAAAACTGATAGCCAGCTTTTTATGAGATAGCAGTGGTGCGAGCGAAGAAAATGATATGCGACCGAGTGGAACAAAGAGCCGAACTAAGCGAGCAGGAGCTTAATGACTAGCTTGTGTGAACATTATAGTGGCAGTTTCACCATGGAATAAAAGCTCGCAATGGGCTCACGCCACGACTCATGACACCGAAACCAAAATGTATAAGAACACCACAATCACACATCGAACAACTTCACTCTCCTCTCAAACAAATACCGTCTCTAGCAACACCCATCATGATATACGAATAAAAAAGAACATTGTCAGAACATAATTAATACCAAAGCCAACACAGATAAAACCAAACGAAACAAACAACCGCAATAACATGTTAGAGAAAAAAGACAATCTCACGAGTGAAGAACGGCGTGGCAAAGCGTGCGTGAGCTTTAGCTGTTTGTGAAGTGCTCTCCATTTTTTTTTAGAGAATGAGATTTTTTTTTGAGAAGTTGTAGAGAATGAGATGGGTATAGAAAATTTGCTAGTGTCTGAGAAGGCCATGCGGTAGAGTTGATTTGCCTAAAAACCAAAATCCCCGTGGCGGTCCGATGCCGCCGCACGCCGGCGTCGACCTCCCGCGCGCCATCTGCGCCGCCGTCATCAAACACTCCATCAAGCCGCACGCCCACCTCCTCGCCGCCGACCCGTCCCTCCTCGCCGCCGTCCTCGGCCGCCTCTCCCCGCTGCCCTCCGCGGCCCTCGCCTTCTTCCGCGCGCTGCCGCCCCCGCACCCGCTCGACGCCACCCTCGCCCTCGTCCGCCTCCTCGCCGCGCACCCGCGCCACCACCCCACCGCCCGCTCCCTCCTGCGCGACCTCTCCCTCCGCCACCCGCTCTCCTCCCCGCTCATCCTCCCCTCGCTCCTCGCCGAGCCCCGCGTCCCGAGCTGGCTCCTCCTCGCGCTCGCCCAGGGCGGCCGCGCCGGCGACGCCGTCCGGGTCTTCGACCACATGCGCGCGGCGCGCCTCGCGCCCGACGCCCATGCCTGCACCGCGCTCCTCACCTCGCTCGCCAGGGCCCGGATGACGGCCACCGCGCGCAGGGTGTTCGACGAAATGGGCCTGGCCGGGGTCGCCATGAACACCCACGTCTACAACGCCATGCTGCACGTGTGCCTCAAGGCCGGCGACGCCCTGCGCGCCGAGGCGCTGATGACGAAGATGGACGCCGCCGGAGTCCCGCTGGACCTCTTCTCCTTTAACACCGCCATCGCGCTGTATGTCAGGAAGGGGATGCAGTACGAGGCGATGTGCGTGCGGGACCGGATGGCGAACGACGGTGTCGAGGCAGACATTGTCACCTGGAACACCATGATCCACGGGATGTGCAAGGAGGGGAGGATGAAGGAGGCAGCCCAGCTCCATAGGGACATGGTGGCGTCAGGTGTAGAGCCGGACATGGTGACGTATACCACTCTGGTGGATGGGTATTGCCGGGCGGGCGATGTGGGGGAAGCGATGAAACTGCGAGGGGCGATGGAGGCAAGGGGGATGTTACCGGGTGTGGCTATGTACAACACGATCATTAGGAAGCTCTGTGAGGATGGTAAGATGAAGGAAGTGAATGGGTTGCTTAGTGAAATGGACGAGAGGAAGGTGCAGGCTGACCATGTGACGTGCAACACGCTGATCAACTCATACTCCAAGAAGGGGGACATGCCCTCGGCGTGCAAGGTCAAGACGAGGATGATGGAGTCAGGGTTGCAGTTGGATCAGTTCACTTACAAGGCTCTCATCCATGGATTCAGCAAGGCCAAGCAGCTAGATGAAGCCAAAGAGGCCTTGTTTGAGATGATGGGTGCAGGTACTCCAAATTTGCCTTATTTTGCGGCTTCAATCAGTAAAAGACTAAAGGCTGAATAAATATATAATATCTAACCACCAACCAGTAATTTGAGTTGTGTGTGATCCTTATGTTACAATAGAAAACAATTGGTGTTCAAGCCAGTGACTAAATCTGTACATCACCTATTGTAAAAAAGAACTCTTTACATCATTTCACTGGTTACTTAGGCATATTAGTGTCCACTAACGATGTTTGGTTTTATCTGTATGCAGGATTTTCGCCCAATTATAGTGTATTTTCATGGCTCGTCGATGCTTTCTACAATAAGAATAATGCAGATGCAGTGCTACTCATTCCTGATGAGCTTATGAAAAGGGGCCTTCCTCCAGATAAATCGGTATACAGGTCTCTGATCCGAAGGCTCTGCAAGAAGGGGCTGGTTGATCTTGCACAAAAAGTATTTCACCAAATGCAAGGCAAAGGTCTAGAAGCTGACTGTCTGGTGTATGCCACACTTGCATACGCACAGCTGAGCACAGGAAAGCTGGCTGCTGCTTCCGATACATTGGACGAAATGGCGAAGAGGCAGCTGTCCATGACGCCACAGATCTACAACTGCCTGTGCACTTCTTATGGGGACGAGAAGGAGACACTGAACATGTTCTGGGTTCATGCCATCGAGAGAGCCCTGATTGGGAAGAGTGTGTACAAACTGATGCACCAAGCAAGGGTGAAATCATCAAATCCTGGAGTTGAGAACGAGGGACATGCTCCTGTTTCAAGGCCTAGCTTACCGGCGTCTGCGAAATGAGACCTCGGCGGACTTATCCGGCAGTTTCATGTATCATTACCATATGCTCCCTTCGTGAACCTTCCATCGTGCAAGGGTACGAAACACACTCTGGTAATTCGTGGCATCGCTCTGTTCTTTGTTGGTCTACTGTAATGCCGAGCTCGTGTATTTACTTCCTATCAAAAATTGTTTTCAGGTGCCCTGTGAATCTGCGTCCCATCTTGTTGGCGCTGAAGGTTGCGAACTGTGCTCCTCGCATATCCATATCGCGTGCACGAACCTTGTCAACAGAAGCATATTCGATGTATGGCAGCAACAGGACAGTTGAGGTGGTGTGAAACACCTTGTCAGCCGGATAGAAGCAGGACATGTTTGATACTTTGGTTTCACTAGGGATTCACAGCGCAATCTGTTTTTTTTTTTCAGTTAAGAGTGTGCTAACTCAATTATGTATCTCTGATATCAAATTCCGTTTAGGGAAAAGGAAGCAATGTGCATGCTTATCTATTTTCTGAGCTCGACAAGGTAGCAACAAATAGGCAAATAAAACCCAGATGCTTAGACTACATTTGGCCTGTTCTGTTCTGGGTGGATCCATTCATTTGCCTTTCTGAGAATATATATTTGAAATGTGGATGTTTTTCTGAGTAGATGACAAAACTTCTATCCTGTTTTGCTATTCAGTTAGTGAAAAGAAAAGAACTAAAAACAGATTTGTGTGGCCTTGGGCCTGCTTGACAATTGGGCCGGGCGAAGCAGCCCAACCCAAGTGACAAAACTGCTGTATTGACCCACTGGAGTTACTTCTTGAGCCACAGGAAGAGGAAGATAAGGTGGTGGCCAGGCCATGCCGCGCGCTCACCTCGCAGTAACCATGCCGCTGCTAGCCCCAGCCGCTAAAACCCTGTTCCTTTCCCGCCTCCAGCCTCCGACTTCGCCTCGTCTCCACCTCCGCCGCGCCACCGCCACCGCTGCCGGCGGGAGGGGCGATGGTGCGTCGGCGGCGTCCGGCACGTCGGCCAGGGACCGGCGGCTGGCCAGGGTGCGGGAGGAGCGGCGGCGCCGCGAGTACGACCGCGAGCACACCTACCCCGGCTGGGCCAGGTCCGTCGGCCATCTCCCCCCGTCGCCTCCTCCCTGAATCTCTCTGCTTTGCTACTGTATGTGTGTATGGACTGTCCGTGTTTGGATCCCGGCTGTTGAAATGAATGTGTGAACCCTCTGCTCAGTTAGCTAGCTAGCTCACTGGTGGTTGCTGTGGTGGTTTAGGGTCCTGGAGAACGCCTGCAGGGACGACGAGGAGATGCGCGCCATCCTCGGCGACAGCATCGGCAACCCGGAGCTCATGAAGCAGAGGGTGCGTCGTCTGTAGAAACAACTGAGGTTTTCATTCCTGGGGCCTCAGAGTGCAGTTCATCTGCTGTACTGAAATTGTAGAGGTTTGCGTGCTTGCTGTGCAGATACAAGAGAGGGTGCGCGCGAAAGGCAGGGAGGGGTTCAACAGACCCAAGACGGGCTCCGTCGCCGCTTTCAAAGTCAGCTTCCGAGAGTGAGTTGTCGTGTAGATGATGAACACACATGTATTTTTATCTGCTTGGCATGCATGATATCTTAAAGTGATTCTGGACCAGATGATGTTCTTCAATCAGTAGCGTTATTCATTGCCAAACATGATTTGCTCTTTCTGTATCCATGATTCTGTTCTCATTGATATAACTGAAATTCTTTTTTAGTGAAATAATAATGGCACAGCATCTCCAGAAACATCCATAATCCAAACAACTTCTGCTTTCAGTGCAGTATTTCCCATTTTTCAAACTGAGGCAACAATCTGAATCTGGGCCACTCTAGTGCATTAATCAACAATGTAACAGCTAAGTTGACATTAATATTGCACAGATGTTTGATTTTTTTTTTTGAGGGGAGTACACGGACGTTGATATGATGATAGCAGTGAAAGCAATAGGAAATTTTCCAAGTTCAAAGATGTGGAGTCTTATGAACTCTGAATCTCATTTTATCTTTGTATCCTTGCAGCTTCAACCCGTTAAATGCTTTCATCTGGTTTGAACTCTTTGGAGAACCAACTGATCGAGATGTTGACCTTCTTGGCGGTGTAAAGTGACACTGTATATTTTTTCTTTGGATTCTCATGGTAGAAAGCCACCACCCTGTCTTGACGGCAACTGTTTCTTCTCAGGTTATTCAGGCTTGGTATGTCATGGGAAGGCTAGGAGCTTTCAACTCTTCAAATTTGCAGGTTGGACTTGTTTGATATTTGAATCCTACATTGCCGCCATGTTTTTATTCTCATTTCCAGTTGGATTCCTCCACTCATGAAGCCAAATCAATAACTGAAAGATAATACTGTGCATCAGTTCTAAGAGAAACCCTCCGAGCTTTTTGGAAATACAAAATAGTTTGCACATTATATTCGGTGTCTTCTAAATTTCGAAAAAAATGCACACTGTTGTGATCTGTGAACTACCCCTTTTTGTTTCTCTATGTAATTTGTGAACCATCTTTGGCATGGTTTAACTTGGCACCTAAAAAGTGTTGCAAACTCTACTCACAGTCACACAGGCCAAGATATTAGAATAAAGAAAAATGTTTTATCTCTTATAGTAGTGTTTACCTATTCAGCTATTCTTTATCATCTGGTTACAACATCTATGTGGCCATTGCAAGTTTATGTATGTAAAGCTTGCATGCTTCTTCTGCTGTTCTTTGATATTTATGTTTTTCCCTTGCTCTTTTAGACTTGTGATATTGTAAAATTTGATCTCAGCTGGCTAACTCAATGCTGGACTTTGACCCTTCGTACGATTCTGAAGAAGCTTCTGCTGTAATGCCTTCATCTTTCCATGATATCAGTGATGTCGAGTTTCAAGACAGTTGGGGCAGAGTGTGGTAAGGATTGGAAACATTCAGTAAGTCTGAGGCCTTGTAAAGTGGTGTATACTATTCTGGAAATCATCTTCTATTTATTTCAGGGTGGACCTTGGGACTTCAGATCATCTTGGATTGGATGTACTACTGAACTGTCTTACACAATTAAGCTCAGAGTAAGGCATCTCTCACTGACTAAGTAGAATACGTAGCAGTTTAGCTCGGAAGAAGTATCATCAGAGACCATGGTTTCCAGTTAGATTGTGGAGATAAATCGGCACTGGCACCTTAAGTCTGCAACCATTTATTAGCTGAACCCCAAATGTGAGGTTAAACTAATTCTAGAACCAAACTACCAGCTTTTTGTTCATGTATGTATGATCATGTCTTCATTTGCTAGCTCTATAATTTCTGGTTTCTAAAGCCCTCCTAAGCAACATCATCTCATAATGCATAATATAGATTACAAATTGTGATTGCACAGTTTTCCAAATTTAACCATCATCTTGCACCTAACTCACCCTGTCTGTTGATTTGGCAAACACTGCAGACATTTGGGCATCAAACAGGTGGTTTTTGGCGGCAGAAAATTGGGTGACTGGGAGGAAGGCATGACGAGCTCAGACTATGGATACAAGCACTTCAAAATATAGGATTCAACAAGTGGTATGCGGCTCGAAGCCTCCGATCAATCACGCAGCCCCCAAATGGTCCAGATAAATTTTGTTTCGGAACGAGTTAGGAGCAGTCCCAGCTCGCAGGACCGGCTGGATTTGGATCGCGCACTCATGTGTGTATGTATGTAAATAATTTCCGAAGGCTAGTGTCTGTCCCGGCTATAGTGCCAAATGGTCAAGAGCATAGAGGCTCTTTGGCTGCTTTCCTTAGCCGCGAAGATGCATTCGCAAAGAAGGTGGATGAGATATTCACATCTTTGGAGTTGAAGGTTGCCTCCTTTGCTAGTGGTGTCAAGTCAGTCCAGTAAATGATGGCAAGGCCACTCCATTCCTCAAGCAATTTGCCTCCTGCACACATTGAGTTCCCCCCTCGGTGACCGTTGGTAGCCAAGATGCAAGGGCTTCACCATCTATGGCCGCCGCTGTTCCGGAATCTTAGTCTAGTGGGATGTTAGCTCTTCTTTTTTATGTCAAAAGGGGGGAATTTTAGGCTAGACGGCTTCATGGGTCTTTATGGTTATGAGAGTTTGAGAGGTAGAATCGATGGCTAGAGCATTTTCATGTGGTTGGACTTCAACTTGACAGTTTTTTTCTACTCCCGCGAATGAACCAAGATTTAGGGAATTGAGTTTATCAAACTTGTGTTTTTCTATCCTCTGTTCATATGTTGCTACCCTATTCATTTGTGTTGCAGAGTTTGGGTGTCTTGTGATGCATGAATGCGATGAATCAACATGGCAAGTTTAGAAAGAAGCTAGACAATCACACGGTACGAATCAATTAGCACAATCCTGAAACAACACTAGACATGTCCTTGAAATATCGTACCAAAACACAAGCCTTCAGGAAGGCAGAAAAGACATAGCATGACTTGAAACAACAGGAGGCAATCATCTTAACAAAATATAGGCCTTTAGCGATGTAACAACCAGGACTAGCACTATGCTTAGGAATTGATTTGTGCATCACAACAGGAGGCAACCTGACTTCAATAAGCCTTTGTAGTAGAAACACATGCTTGTGATGTGGGAGTTGGTGTTGTGCTAATGCAAGATGGACATCCAATGTCATATGTTACTATGTTAGCAAATCCTTGGGTCCTAGGAATCTAACCGTGTTAGTGTATGAAAAGGAGTACTTGGATATTGAATAGTGGAGGTCTTATTTGCAAGTGCAAGAATTTGAGATCAAAACTGATCAAAAGAGTTTAGCTCATTTGGAACAATAACGTTTACATCTAGCTTGGCAGCAGAAAGCTTCGACTAAAATATGGGCCTACAACATAAGATCACTTGCAAGAAAGGAACTACAAATTCATTAGCTAATGCTCTTTTGCCATTTTATTCTGAACGTATCCTGGCATTGTCCAGTACTACCCTAGCTTGGTTACTGGACATTTTTGAATTTTACTCTAATGACCAGAAGGCACAAGATTTTTTACCACAATTCACTTTGAACCCAAACTCCAAGATTTTTTCTTCTACAAAATGGATTACTCAAATACAAGGACATCTTATGGGTTGGCAATAGTCCTGATTTACATATGTAAATATTCAAGGTTTTTCATGATAGTCCATTGGGAAGGCATTCATGGTTCCTTGTTACTTATAGGAGGGTTCATTCAGAAAGTGACCTTCTCAGCGCAAGCTCAAATGAGCTTGGGTGAACAATAAAATCGAAACAAATTAAAAAAATCTAAATTTTATTGTGACAAACATTGGCAAAAGTTTTAAGAGCTTGAAAAATTTCATCATGAAATCACATTCGTAGAAGTCGTGGCAAAAAAACAAAATCGATACTCTAAATTTCAACATAGGATGAACCAACAAGCTGATAAACATCACACTGAAAGGTCCTTTGCATTGTGAGACAGACTTTTTCTGAAACCGCAGCCATATATTCAGCCATCAATCATTCGACGCACCAATCACAAATTATCCTTGAAATACTATGGTCCATATGAGATCACTGAGAAGATTTGAGCATTGGCGTATTGTCTCGATTTACCTGCATCAAGTTGTATCCATCGAGTGTTCCATGTTTCCCAATTGAATCAACTTTTCGCTCCTCCTCAGCACGCACAATCTACATTACCTCCTTGCCGATGCTCAGTTACAGGTCCCAGTCAAGATTCTGCAATGGTGTGTTCGCTAACATGGGGTGCGGACAATTTGTCAAGTGTCTATCAAGTGGAGTGGTATTGATGCTGTCAGTGCTACATTGGAGGACCTCGATTCTCTACGACAACAAATCCCACCGACATTAGCTTGGGGTCAAGCCGAATATGAAGAAGGGGGGAGTATTAAGGGTGCCAAGGCAACCGGGGCCTCTACTATGAATGTTGGGCTATCCAGGCCTAGGCGCGCTCGTGAAAACTTTCGCTCCGACTAAGAGGCTTACAGGCCTAAAATGGGTCAAATGACTCTGTAAAGTCTCCAAGTTGTTCTTTTTCTTTTGAACTTTTGTAAAGTCTCCCAAGTTTAAATAGCTAACAAATTCTCTTCTTTGAACTTGGATGGGAAGAAATGGGTGATGGCCCTGGCTTGGCTTGTTATCCGATAGACGTGTGGTCACTTTAGCTAGATTTCAGTCAGCTGACTTTTAGTTTTGTGGTCAATCGATTTTCTGTCCGTTGGATTGTGCTTTAAGATTTGTGCAGTTTTTTTCCTTGTTTTGCTAGTGTACTAGGCTATGTGGATTCGATTGACCCCTATTTTGGGTCAGTCAATTTCCTTCTTGGGCTGGATTTTCGTGTGTGCATGCTGTTTTCCATGTGTTTGCTTTTGTTTTCTGCTCGTGTATGGTTTTATTTTTCTATTTTTTAGTTGAGTTTTTTTTCTTTATGTGTATTTCCGGATGTTGAGTGTATGTAAATGTATACATCTACAAATTACATTAGAGTACGGAAATTTCACTCTTATACATTTATTCTATATATTATCAAAAGGTGCTTTTTTGTGCTAATTGTATGGAATTTTTGTTTTTTTCCTTTTTCTTTATTCTTTAAGGGTAATAACAATGCTAATTATTTTGTGCTAATTCTGTTGCTAATTAAATACATTTTTTTATTATGTGTATGTATGCATGAAATTACTATAGAATATTTGTGTAAATTATACTAGACTGCTAAAGTTGCATTATTAAATGTGTATTCGCTGCATATTATAAAAAGTGCAATTTCACTTCAAAGTTGTGTGCATTTTTTCTACCTTCTTAAGAGTAATACCAATGTCACTAATTTACCCTCTCTTAGAAAACTTTGTTTGTTTTATTATGTCTAGTTTTTAATTCATTTCCTGTTTCTAAGGATGATACCAATGCCACTAATTCGTTCCTTGTTTAGAAACTTTGTTTTATGTAAAATTCACTATTATATGTTTTTTCTTACATAACTAAAAAAGTGCAATTTATGTTTGAATTGTGTGCAGATTCTATCATAAATATTTTTACTTTTCTTCTTCTTAAAGGGTGGTACCAATGCCAGTATACTTGATTTCTTCTTTGAAAATTTTACTTTTATATTTGTGTTTGTAAGTGAGTATACATGCAAGTATGATACACCATGTGTGTAAATTATACTAGTAGAGAGCAAAAATTGCACTGTATATGCTTATTTTGTGCATATCACAAAAGTGCAATTTCAGGGCATACTTGTGTGCAAGTTATTTTTTAATTTTCATTCTTCTTAAAGGGTTTCATTTTCCCCTAGAAAACATCATTATTTTGTTTTTGTTTATATATTTTCTTTCTTCTTAAAGGGTTTCATTCTTACATAGAAAACTTCATTATTTTGTTTTTGTTTTAGCTTTTTTTATTTTTTCTTAAGGGGTTTCATTATTCCATAGAAAACTTTATTATTATTTTTTTATTTTTTTTATTTTCTTTCTTCTTAAAGGGTTTCATTCTTCCCTAGAAAACTTAATTATTTTATTTTTGTTTTTATTTTTTTATTTTCTTCCTTCTTAAAGGGTTTCATTATTTTGTTTTTATAATATTTCATTAGTGACATTTACATTTCATTTCTTCCTTTTTAAGGGTAATACAAATTCCAGTAATTCATCCCTTCTTTGGAAACTTCTATTTTGTGTAAATTCCACAATTATATGCTTATTCTTGCATATTATAAAAGGTGCAATTTTTGTGTAAATTGTGTGCAAATTTTTACATTTGTTGTTTTTGATTTTCTTTCATTTAATTCATTCTTCGTTGAAAAACATCATATTTTATTTTTGTTTTGGTGTTTATTTCACTTTCTTTCTTCTTAAAGGGCAGTAGCATTGTCACTTGTGTGCAAATTTTGTTTCCACAATTCATTCGTTCAAATTTTTTGTCTGTACATTGTGAAAAAGCGCAATTTAAGTGTAAATTGTGTGCAAAAGCGCAATTTAAGTGTAATATATGCTTGTTCTTGCAAATTGTGAAAAAGCGCAATTTAAGTGTAAATTCTGTGCAAATTTTGTCGTTATTTATTTAGTTTTAGTTCATTTTTATTCTTCCTAAAAGGTAATACAAATGGCACTAATTCATTTGTCCTTAGAAAACTTCTTTATTTTAATTTTATTTCAGTTTATATTTTATTTTCTTTCTAGTTTAAGAGTAATGCCAGCGCCACTAATTCATTTTTTTCTTAGCAATCTTCCTTTTGGCGAAACTTCACCATTATATGCTTATTATTGCATATTATAAAAAAGCATAATTATGTGTAAATTGTGTGCATAATTTATCATTATTAGTGTTTTAGCTTTGCGAGAGACTCATGCCAGACTTTCTCTCAGGTATTTTTGTCTAGATAACACTGCATTTAGACTGCAAGTATACTGTAGCAAGTTGTGGGACAGAGATACTTTGTTTTGGCCGCATTTGAACCATCGCGGTCAAAAAAGAAAATTACCTCACACTGTGACTCCCTCTCTTAATACATTTCTCTGCCATGCATGCATTCTCTCTCTCATTTTTTTCACATGCATGCACACATCACAAATCTCTCTCGGTAGCTCTCTCTGAGACGTGCATGTATGTGCACAGCACCATCTCTCACGAGCGTGCCCTCTCTCTCTCTCGCACACAGTCTACATCTCGCACGCATAGTTGCGGCCGGCCTTGTTAGGCTTTTTTATTCTGTGGCTGCGCATGTTCACACCTACACAGAGAAGTGACTGACCGAATACAAATTTCAGTCGATTGACACCTAGTCGGTCCCGTAGGTGGTTGGGTGGACGTACACGACAACAAGCCGTTTCTCTTCTTCCTCCTCAACTATGGCGGCTAGACCCCACGAGTAGTAGAGCGAGTGCTGACAAGATGTGTCATTGGCCAGAGTTGAATGATCTTCTCTTCTCACCTATTTAGGGTAATCTGATCATACGGCTTCCTGGAACATATATAGCCCATAAAAGAGTCGCCTCTGTCTGGCTGCGCTAGGGTTAGGGTTTTAGCGGCGACCATGGGCGATCCTGCTCCGCCGCCGCAAATCCACCGCACGAGTCCATCGGCAAGTGCCAAGGAGCCCCCCTGGCTACGCCGTCGAAGTCTCCGACATCTACGTGTCTTGGTAGGACGACTAGGGTTGCCATCCCGGGCGATCTGGGAGTCCGGACGGCTGGGAACATATCTACAAATAGCGGGGGCACTGCGGCTCGAGATCATATCCCTCGCCAGCGGCCCATCACGGGAAGCCCTAACCTGCAGCTGGAGAAGCCAAGGATGCAGCGCTCGCAATCCGTCACCGGAGGTGGGGGTGATTATGGGGGAATCGATGAGGTTCTTGCCCAGCTGAAGCCTTCTGGCGGCGGGATGTTAGTGCATGCACGTGAAGTGACTCCGGATGCCGGGTTGGAGGGGGATACACCATCGGCAGGTAACTGGGACGCAAAGGACTCGGAGGATGGATTACCGGATGCGGCTGATTCACAGCTTGGAGGTGAAGTGGATGTGGATGATGTAGCTTTTGTGGCGGTGGATTTCAGTGATGATGATGATGATGAGGTGCCAGCCTCGCCTCTTTGGCGGCTCATGGGGCTCTATAGGTCTCAGAAGAAACCCTCTGCAAAAACGTTGTCAGATCACTTTGAGGGTGTCTGGCGGCTGAGGACTGGAGTCGAGTTCAAACCCATGGGAAAAAATTACTTCACGATCACTTTTGGATCCGAGGGAGACTACCGTTTTGTCGCTCGCGGAGGTCCATGGATTTTCAATGGCGATGCCCTGCTGGTAAAACCTTTTGATGATGAGGCGAGACCATCAGAATCAACCCTAGATGCAGTTCCAGTCTGGGCTAGGGTGTTTGATGTCCCATACAAGAAGCAGACTAAGGTCTACGACCAAGCATTGGGTAGCACACTGGGAGAGGTACTAGCCGTGGATGTACCAGAGGTCGGACATGGAACCAGAGAATTCTTGAGGGTTCGGGTGATGCTGGCTTACAACAGGAGACTGCAAAAGGAGGTGACGTTGGAATATTCGGTTAGGGGTGTGATCAAGCAGACCACTTTTAAAATTAGATATGAACGAGTGCCACACTTTTGTTTTCATTGCAGTTTCATGGGACATGACAAGGATGTCTGTGAGAAGAAGATCCGTGGGCTTGCATCGAAGGGGTATGACTCGACGCTGAGATGTTCCCCTTTTAAAAAGTTTGAGTTCAGGGAAGCTTATACCCCCTCCCCAGGACAGCCAAAGGCCAGAAGGGACCTGAATTTCAACTTGGGGAGCACTGGAGTTGCGGCGAATAGTGCAAGAAGTGCAACTAGCCATACGAGCTCTTACAATACCCCGGTACAGCAACATGACATGATTCCACCGAGGGTGGATGCTAATGATGGGTTCAAGGATGAGGAGAGAGAAGCGGCCCCAAAGGAGGATAATGCACTTGCAGCTGAAATTTCGAAAATGAAGTTGGCGGGAGAGCAGCCGGAGTCGAGTAAGGTGAAGGAAATGACGAGTAAGTTTGAAGCCAACTCTGCTGGGAAGGGGGTGGATTCGGCACCGAAACAGCTGAGGAAAAAGGGGGCGACAATTGCGAAGAAACCGGCCAGCAGGAAGGCTGGGCCGCTAGTTATCCGTGACAATACCCCAAGCCAGAAGGATATGATCCCGGCACTGCGAGATCTTAGTGCACGCGGGGGCTCCTTGAGTTCGGTCTCAGAATCCATGGACTTCAGTGATTCCGTTCTTGGGAAGAGGCAGGGCAAGCTGGTGTATCAACAACCCAAAGTGGTGAACAGCGATAAGGCCCTTGTGCCTTTTGTGGATAGGCCAAGTGGCGGAGTGCAGAAAAAAGGGAGGCTGGAAGCTGTCTCTCATGACAAGCAAGGAGATGAGATTGAGGAGGAGGACATGCATAATAGGGTGGAGGACCAGGATAAGGAGGCAACCGGCCATGGGGCCGCCGGTAAACTGACGGGGCCAAGTGTGGTGCCCCGTTAGGAGCAATGAATTGCTTAAGTTGGAACTGTCGAGGGGCGGGGAACCCTCGAACAGTTCGCGATCTTGCGGCTCTTGTGGCCGCCCATTCTCCGAAGCTTGTTTTTTATGTGAAACTAGACAACCTAGAGATAAAATGTTTCGTCTTCGTTCTCGTTTAGGTCTTTCGGGTTTTGAAGGAGTCAGTAGTGAAGGCATGAGTGGAGGTCTTGCTTTATTTTGGGATGAGTCTGTATCAGTTCAAGTCCAAGAAGTCAATAAAAGATGGATTGATGTGTATGTCCGTGTGTCAAATAATGACCCACAATGGAGGGTTACCTTTGTTTATGGTGAACCTAGGGTTGAGAACAGGCATCTCATGTGGGACTCTTTGCGTCGCCTCCATGGAAACAGTGATCTTCCGTGGACGATTGTCGGAGATTTCAACGAAGCAATGTGGGACTACGAGCATTTATCAGAAACCCCGAGAGCCCCAGGACAAATGCTTATTTTCAGAGATGCTCTTGAAACTTGTGGCCTCATTGATTTGGGTTCTGCAGGGTACCCCCTTCACATATGATAACAGGAGGGCCGGACGGGCCAATGTGCAAGTGCGGCTGGACCGTGCGGTGGCCACTAATGCGTGGCATGACTTGTTCGCGGATGCGGCGGTGGTTCATTTGGTGTTGCCATGCTCCGACCATTGCCCGGTCCTCATCCGGTGTGTCCAGGACACGGCGCCCAAACCGCATCGTTGTCGATGGTATGGGCTTATGTGGGAGCGAGAACCTGCACTTGATGAGGTGATCGCTGAGGCGTGGAGGGCTGAGGGTAGCAAAAGAAATCTCAAAGATGTTCACTTAGCACTTGGCAAGTTGATGGGCAAATTGCACACCTGGAGCAGCAAAAAATTTGGCAATGTCACAAGAGAATTGGAAAAATCCAGGTCACGCCTCGAGGAGTTGATGAATATGAATGCAGACAGAGCTGAGATATGGAAGGAGATGGATGCTATGAATGAGTTGCTATACCGGGAGGAAATGCTATGGCTCCAACGCTCACGTATTTCTTGGCTCAAAGAGGGGGATAGAAATATGAAATTCTTTCACCGGAAGGCGGTTTGGAGAGCAAGGAAGAATAGAATCAAGGGGCTTACGGATGCACAAGGGGTATGGCAACAGGAGCAACGGACCATGGAGAAGATGGCCAAGGAATATTTCCAGCACATGTTCACGGCTGACCCTGGCATTGACCCGGAGGAGATCATTCAATTGTTTCAACCAAAAGTGACTGGTGACATGAATGATAAACTATGTGCTCCTTTCTCTGATAAAGAGATTAGTGATGCGCTATTCCAGATGTGCCCTCTGAAGGCCCCAGGCCCGGATGGCTTTCCAGCGAGATTTTTTCAACGGCATTGGGGTACACTTAAAGAGGAGATAAACGCGGCAGTTAAGCTATTTTTCGAGACAAGTATTATGCCAGAGGGGGGTGAACGCTACATCTTTAGTTTTGATACCGAAGGTGAAGGACCCAAAAAGGCTTGTTGACTTTTGACCCATTAGCCTATGCAACATCGTCTACAAGATAATCTCTATATGCCTTGTGAACCGGCTACGACCGCTCTTGGATGATATCATAGCGCCGGAACAGAGTGCCTTCATACCAGGTAGGCTCATAACAGACAATGCGTTCATTGCCTTTGAGTGTATTCATTCTATAAAACAGGAGAAGGATCCAGACAGGAGTGCTTGTGCATATAAGCTTGACCTATCCAAGGCATATGATAGGGTGGACTGGGAATTCCTAAGACGGATGATGCAACAACTTGGCTTTGATCACCGGTGGGTGCAATGGATCATGACTTGCGTAACCTCGGTGACCTATTCTGTCAAAGTGAATGGAGCCAACTCAGATTCGTTTGTCGCATCGCGAGGGCTACGGCAGGGAGACCCGCTCTCACCTTTCCTATTTCTGTTGGTGGCGGATGGGTTAGATGCATTACTAAAATGGAAAGTGCAGCAGGGCTTGATCACCCCCTTGCGGGTGTGCCCGAGGGCGCCGGGCATCTCCCATTTGCTCTTTCCGGATGACACACTCCTCTTCTTCCGCGCCTCGGCAGCCGAAGCAATGGCGGTCCGTGATGTTCTTGCTACATATGAAAGGTGTACTGGACAGTTTATCAATCCAGAGAAATGTTCTATTCTCTTTGGACAGAGATGCCCACCGGCGGACCAAACTTCTGTAGCACATGTCTTAGAGGTCCAGAACCTGAACTTTGAGGAACGCTACCTCGGACTCCCGACCCCTACTGGTCGCATGTCCAAAGGGCATTTTCAAAGCCTCCAGGAGCAGCTCACCAAGAGGATTCTAGCTTGGGGTGATAGTGCATCGCAGGGAGGCAAGGAGATCTTGATCAAAGCGGTTGCACAATCCCTGCCTACCTATCTCATGGGGGTGTTCCGCCTACCCTGGAGCATTTGCGATGATCTTACACGGATGGTCAAAAACTACTGGTGGGGGTCGAAGCAAGGAAAGAGGAAAACACACTGGAGGGCATGGGATACCGTTATCAAACCAAAGGAAAAATGAGGGCTCGGGTTCCGTGACTTCCGCATTTTCAACCAAGCCTTGCTCGCAAGGCAAGCTTGGCGCCTCGTCTCTAACCCCGATAGCTTGTGCGCGTAGGTGCTAAAGGCAAGGTACTACCCGGAAGGACAACTGGAGGACACCGTCTTCTCGGGTAACGCCTCAACTACGTGGCAATCCATTGTGCACGGCTTGGAGCTCCTCAAGAAAGGGCTCATCTGGCGCATTGGTGATGGGGCCTCGGTACGTATATGGAGAGATCAGTGGATCCCTCACCCTTTGGCTCGTGGACCGATCTCTGTCTAGGGCCGGTGCAGACTTCGGCGAGTGAGCCAGCTCATGGACGAGTATGGTAACTGGAGGGTGGCGCTGCTGAATCAACACTTCCTGCATATAGATGTAATGGAGATTCTCAAGATCAAGGCTTCCCCACGGCGTGAAGATTGCATTGCATGGGCGGCTTCGCGGAACGGCTCATTCTCTGTGAAGAGTGCGTATCGCCTGGGCCTGGACGAACGTCTCTTACCATCCTCTGTCGCTGCAAGCAGGGCCCCGGACGGGCGACGAGCCGCCTGGACATTCATTTGGAAGTGCCCTGCTCCCCCGAAGGTATGTATATTTGCGTGGAAGTTGGCATCTAATTCTCTGGCTACTTGGGCGAACAAAAAGGCGAGGAACTTGGAGATCAATGATGTTTGTCCACTATGTGGAACGGAACGGGAGGACACATACCATGTATTTTGTAGATGCCCTCGGGCCATGGACCTCTGGCGTAACATGTGCAATTTCTGGAGGCTGCCGGATCCTGCTACTGTCCGGCCGACAGGAGAGGAGTGGATCTTCAACGTGTTGGCTAATATGAATGAGGATGATCGGATGAGGATGCTTATGGTTCTTTGGCGTGCGTGGCATGTGAGGAACGAGATTGTACACGACAAAAAACCTCCCCCGATCGATGCCTCGACGCGCTTCCTTCTCAGTTACGAGGGATCAATTTTGGCCACCAAGCTTTACCCCAATGACGACCTTGCCAAAGGGGAAGATGCCGCTGTTGGGAGGCCCAAAGAGGCCGTTATCGCATGCTGATGGTGACCATACTTCAAGGCCTCGGTGGCAGCCGTCCGCCCAAGGCAGAGTGAAGCTTAGTGTGGATGGATCTTTCTGTCATAACTCGGGAGAAGTGGGGCAGGTATGGTGCTACGAGACAACAAGGGGGACATCATCTTCTTGGCCTGTAGGAGTCTACAGAACTGCGCGAGCCCGCTTCAGGCTGAACTCTTAGCCTGCTTGGAGGGCCTGCGGTTTGCCATCCAATGGTCCCAGCTTCCGGCCGATGTGGAGCTGGACTGCCTCCTTGCTGTTGTGTCCATCCGTGCGCATACGAAGGACAGATCGCAGAACGCGATGGTGATCAATGAAGTTAAAGAGCTTCTTAGCGAAAGGGAGTGTTCTATTACTCATGTAAGCAGGCATCAAAATGCTGTCGGTCATAGATTAGCTTCATTTGGACGTGTAGAAGCTAGGACAATAGTTTGGCTTCGTTCGGGCCTTGCTAATGTACCTCAACTTTTTGTATGGAGGATCTTCCTCCACCTTGAGTAATGAAACTCCTTTTCACCCCGCAAAAAAAAACATATATAACCCAACTTGTGCAAGTTTGGTCTTCGGTGATTTTCACTGAAAGCTCGAAGAAAAATCGAGACACACAAGATAGAGCTAGAGGCAACGGCTTTGAACGAGTTTCATGCGATTGTTTGATGCATCATATATCTTTTTTGAACCGTTGTAATTTATATTCAGCTAAGTAGCAATATCGGATATGAATGTCATTTCTATAGCTTCTTGTGTTCGCCATGGCGTTCGATGATTAGTGGCGGAAGTTTTTTTTATCAGATATAGTTAAAAAAAATGAATGATCGGAAAAACACTTTAAAAGAAAGGGTTATTGTTGTTTGATTAGGGTGGTGATTTCTTTTTTTTTTACATAACTAGAGGGCCTGCCCCACAGTTTCCTGGGAGTTCACCAGCCCAAACCATATCTACAGCGTGTACTGTTACTCGCGCAGTCCTGAAGGTGCTCAAGTGTGTCTATACTCTACGTAGGTAGGTACTACTAGTAAAAATCCTGGTCTGCCCATCTGATCATCTCACTGCAGCTGCAGGTAGAGCTTCATTTGACCAGAGAAACGCAGGAGCCAGGGGTACGTTGCCTGTCCAGCACCCCATCGGCTGAGTAACTGCATACTACGTCATGGCAAGGATGGCGAGCTCGGGAATAGATCTTCCTCGGGACTCGTCCAAACCCTCCCCGAGATCACAGTGCATTCGTATTTATTCCATAGCAGGCTTTTATTCTTCCTCCCTTGTGTATCTGTACTGTTTTTCAGTCCTCTCAGCCATGACCATGCACTGCCTTCACAGGAATGGAGGAAGGAACAACAGACAGCGACTTCAGTTGGCTCTGTCATCATAGTTTTTGTAGGCAGAGAGCCAGAGGTAGGCAGATCTGCAGCTGGGTTCCAAGGTCAATAATCCAGTCAGACCAAGAATCCAAATCTTGGATCATTCTGCAGGGTACCTGCTCTCTGGCACTCACTCGTGCCTGCTCCATGTCTCAGACGGAGTACTGCCAGTACTAGATTCATGTAAGCAATGAGGTCAGTTACAGCAACCGTATCTGACCAGGATCCGGAGTGTTATGAGAAATTTATTCTTCTTCTTCAGAAATCTTTTTGTTTTACTCCCTCCTCATAATATAAGAGCATTTTTGACACTACACTAGTGTAAAAACGCTTTTGGTGTAAAAACGCTCTTATATTATGGACGAGGAAGTAGCAAACTTCTTCATATTCAAGATCTTTACCGGTAAATAGATCAAAAGTTTTGCTTCGGTACACCCTCCTAAAAACTTTGCACGAATCTTAAAGTTACTTAAAAAGGTTATCGCCATGTTAGCTTCCAGATCGAACATATTTGATAGATTGATTTGGATGCAAATGACTATTTTATTTATTGAAGCAGTATACCTTCTAATCTACATAAAAATCGTAAACATTTCTAGGGGTTGTACCGAAGCAAAGTTCATAGATCAAACTATGATAAAAAACCCACAAAAGTGAGCTGAAGTTGGGTCTTGATTACAGATACAGAGAGGATTATTCTTCCTAAGATGATATACAGAAAGGACTTTGTTCATGGGAAAATTGCACATTGCTGCTAAATTTCATTCTGCTACAGAGAAAAACTTAATAGTACTAGACGGTTAAGATGTTGAAGAACTGTCTGCAAAATATACAAATAATCACATTCTTGACATTTTCCAAAATCTTGAACAAGATACGATCATTGTTCCACATTGAATCTTGGAGAATGAAGTGATGTGCCATGATGATGGACGTTTGAATAGATGAGCTATACATAGATATTCACAGTACTGGTACTACTGTTCTGCTAGATGGTTGCTCTTGGCAACACATAGAGCAGTGAAGACCAGCTGCACCTTCTTGAATGCATCTCATCATCATGTTGATGCATTGGGACGTACGAGATCTGTGTGGAGATCAGCTAGGGCGAGTCTGATTTGAAAGCAAGACTTACCGCGCTGCTGCACTCGAGTACGGGAGTAAAGTGTATTAATCAAATGTTCTGCCATTGACTTTGGTGGCCAAGCTTACCTCTGTTTTTTTCACCATGACGTACTGAGTACTAAAAACAAGCTTTTTGTAATGACATGTAGTGAACGAAAATCTTTTTCTAATGATGGTAATCTTTAAAAAAATATTTGAAACCGAGGAAAAATATTTGGTTCATCGATTAATTAAAAAAAGATTGGTTAATTCACGAAAACCAGATGAAATCTGTCACGATCCGCTGAGCGGCACACACAATATACCGCGCATACCACAGCACAAAAAACGCCTCGTCGAGCTAGCACAATGGTGTCATCATCTCTACTTCCTTGAGCAAGCGTCATCGCCATCCCTTCTCCATGAGCAAGCGACTCCAATTTTACCGCAGTCCACCGCCGACTCAACCTGTATTTTAGAGGTCGCACAGAGTCAAATGAATATCCATGCCAAGCACTTAGCCATCCGCGACAAGGACAACACAACTCTTATTCGGGCGGAGATGTAAGAAGGGGAGATATGCGAGGCTGGCGGCACTGAAGATCACCGAGCAAACTACCTACCACATGTCATCGTTGCCATCGGGATCACGCCGCTGCAACAAACAATTTGAGGAAATCTTGCAGAGACGCCGGAGAAGACACAACTACCGCAGCCACTGCCACGACTCCGACATCACTCACCCCATCATCATTGCCATTCGGATCCCTGACGCCAACACTACTATCATACACACACACCTGCCACTTATCCCTCTAGCCGAGCCCTCCTTCAAAAATAAAGCCCTAAGAGCAACCCTAGCAGACCCCGCAAAACGCCCCGGCCCGCAAAATAACCGCCAAATTGCGGGTCGGGGCCGAAAAATCTGCACGAGCAAACCCCGCAAAACGCCCCGGCCCGCAAAAAATTTTGCGGGGCGCGGCAAATCTTCTCCCCCAACCTCTATCTTCACGGGCTGGGAGGCCGACCCGAGCTCAACCCCCATCCGGCGCGAGATTTGGCGGGAGGGACATTTCCGCGCCCCCTTTCCCGCTTCCCGCACCCTCCACCACCATTGCCCCCCTCCGAAAGCTCCGGCTGCTCCTCCCCGGCCGTCCCTTGCCGCCATGGACGACCCCATGCTGCCCCCCGTCACCGTCGAGGTCGCGCACGCCCCTTCCCCTCGGGCGGATCTCGTCGCCGGCCATGTAGGCCCCGCCGGCGTCGCCCAAGCACACGCCACGCCTGCCCGCAAGCGGCAGGGCAACGTGCTTGTGCAAGGCGGGAATCCGGCTGCCCCCGCCGCGATGGCCCGCACTCCGGGCGGCAATGCCGTTGTGCGATCCCGGCCGGCAGCGGAGAAGGCCGGCAAGGCCACGGGCGCAAAGCGGAGGAAGGTTCCGACTTCAAGGAACAAATCTTCTTCAACCTCTCACTCCATCCCCCCGCAAGGAGGTGCTCCGACGATGCCGTTCAACGGTGCCGCCCCCCCCCCGCCCCGCGGGCGAGGTGTTCGACGAAATGGCCGGAAGGTATATCTCTTCGGACTTTGGTGATTCTCTTTCATTTTTGCCATTGTTTTTCAATAGCTCATGACTTGTTATCGTTCGGTATAGCGGTGGTTCGAACAATGCAACAACCGAGTTCGTGAACTTGTTGGACACGAACGCGGTTGACATTGATCAAGCCCCCTTCGAACCTTTCGACTACAATGAAACAGAGTGCGGCGTGGACGACCATGGTTGTGCGGACGACTTGGCTGAGATCGAAGCGGAAGCGTTTGAGAATTCACAAGCAAAAGCTGGGAAAAGCCAAAGATCGAAGAACTACACCATCTTGGAAGATCAAGCTTTGATCAAAGCATGGAGTGCGGTGTCTCTTGATGCATGCACGGGTACTAATCAAACCGCCAAGAGATATTGGCAAAGGATCGAAGATCAATACTTCCGCATTATGAAAAACTACCCCAACAAGACTCCACGCACATTTCGGTCGCTTCAAGGTCGTTGGGAGAACATCAAGCCTATGTGCAGCCGTTGGGCAGCTTGCTTGGAGCAAGTACGCAATGCACCTCCAAGTGGCACCGTGGAGTCCGACTATGTGAGTTTGCTTTGCCTTTGTTCAAGTTGTGCATCATCATTATGTATCATGAAAAATGATTGCAACATCTTGTTCGCATTGTGTAGGACAAGATTGCTCAACATAGATACAAGGACATGGAAGCTTCGGAAGGCAGATTCTTCAAATTAGAGCATTGTTGGGAGTTGCTCCAAAAGTGCGACAAGTGGAAGTTGATCGACAAAGAGTCCCCACCAAAGAGAGGCTCACTTACAAACATGGATGAAGATGAGGATGATGATGGCCCAAGAAATTTGAACAAGCCCGATGGCGACAAGAAGACTAGAGAGAAGATAAAGAGAGAGCAAGAAGCATCGAGCTTGAGGGAGAAGATTGATGCCATGGTGCAATCAAACGAGTTAATGTTGTTGAAGTCGTTGGAGATCAAGAAAGAGTTGGCCGAAAAGAAGGCAAAAGAGAAGCAAGAAAAATGGCAAATGCTCAAGGAAGAGGGGCTGCGCAGAGCTGCCATTGAGGAGAGAAAAGTACGCGCCTCTGAAAACAAATCGCTGTCATTGTTGCTCGCCGAAGAGAACAAGATCATGTCAATGAACCGCAATGACATGGACGACGTCACCAAAACATGGCATGATATGGCAAGGAGAGAGATCTTGAAGAGGAGAATGGTCGCCTCGGCCGGTCCGTCTGCCAGTTCCGGTGATGTTTTCTCTGCTCCATACGGTGGCAATGTGGATGATTTCGGTGCGGGAGTTGGAACAAGCGACGGAGGTGGCTATGGTTGCTACGGTGGCGCCGATGAACTTCAAGATGGACTCCATGGCGCCGAGTGAAGATCGACCCCCAAGATGATGCCGGACATGGGCGCATACCTTTGCATGCCCTCTTTTGCGTAATGAACTTCGCTTTTATTCGCGCGCAAACTGTTTATGTCATTTGAATTTGAACTTGTTTGTGAGGCCCTATGACAAATTTCAGATTTGCAGTTTTTCTGTTTTGCGGGTTGTTGCGCTGTTGCCCGAGCAAAACCCGCATAGCCGACCCGTAAAAAAGCATATTCTGCGAATATACCTTTTTACGGGTCCGTTTGGGGGGTTTGCATCTGTGCTAGCCCTCGCCGGCCCGCAAAAGCGGTTTTGCGCGAACTGCAAACGCGTTTTGCGGGCCGGCGTTCTGCGGGGTCTGCTAGAGTTGCTCTAACAGGGGCACGATGCAAGGCGTCGATATCGTCCAATCTACGAAAGCACGGATCTGAGGTTTCCCTCGGAGCAAGGACTGGTAGGGGAGAGGAGCACTTTACCACAACAACGTCTTCAAGAAGGCAACGACATCCATGGGAGCCACCATTGCAGACTCACACAATCGGAGTCAAGCCTTCACCCGGTGTCGCCTCACACTTCCGAGACGAAACTAGTTGAACCGACTGCCTTCCAATCCCTAGCCACCACAATGGCCCAAGCCGTCGATGCCACAAACCTAGGGTCACCCTCCCAGCGTCCACACCCACATCTCGTAGGCACCATGCCATGTCTTATCCCGCACCATGCCGCAATCTCCTTGATGCCGAAGCCCGCATCACCATCCAACACCATCCTCCTGAGAGAGCTGCCGGAGGTGGTAGACAAGCATATCCGGACGAGGCTCCCTCGCCAAAGCGCCACCTCCACACATGTGCATCCCACCTAGAGGAAGCCGCCCCCAACCATGCCGTCACATTGCATGCATCACACCAAGTCTAGCCAGATCTTGTCGTACCCCACAACAAGCCACCGCAACAGCACGAGCACCAGCTATCCGTCGGCCCTCCACGATCATCTTTGATGCCAGGCCTCTTCACGCCCGCCATCACCTTCACTGAACATCAGATCCGACCACCTATAGCTGCCCGACCCATTGCTACCATCGACCATAGGAGGCCCCCAGGCATCATCCGGCACGGCGCTGGGAAATCAGGAGGACGAAAGACTCACGCCGGTGGTGGCTAGGTTAGCCTCCCATCTGAGTAACACGAAGCCGTTTTTCTATCAATCTTTTGGGCAAATCTTTCAAATATGTGTAGTAATTATGTTGAATCGTGTATGGGATTATATTATTTTGTTTAAGCAAGACAAAAAGCTTGTTGTTTTCATTGATTAAGGAACGACACTTAAACAAAGACCTGCCAAGCGGGGAAACATTGTGGAATTACATTACTCAAATGCATAGCACCTGAGAAACCCCAAAGAGGGGTCCTAAGGTTGCGAAAAAAAATCCCAAATTCCCTTATTTCCATATTTCCCAAGTTACAAGCATCATCGAGGAGTGGATGGACTTTCTATTTTGGACCCTTATGCCCGCCAACCGCTCCATCAATCATTCACAAGGGTCACAAGGTGCCAATCCGTAACCATGATGTGTTGAAGCCCAAGCCAATTAGTGATCTCCTTCCAAACCCGGCGCAATATGTATCTACAATGACAAGTGAGATGCACGGTAGACTCATGCACTCGCTTATACAGAGGGCACATACCGCAATTCGTCCATCCATGGCGATGCAATCTATCGGTCGCCGATCCTTTATTTTGGATGACAAGCCACACGAAAAAACTTGCACTTAAGGGGAGCTCAGATCTTCCAAACCGTTGGAACCATGACAGTGGAGGCGAGGCCAACATATTGAGCCTTGTATGCCGAGGACACGGAGTATTTTTTATTGGAAGTGAATTCCCAAGCTATGGTGTCTTGAATTCCTTGGGAGAGTAAATATGAGAGGGCTTTTTCCAAAGGGTGAGAAATTCCTGAAATGTGCTCCAAAGAAATGTCATGGTGGGTGTCAAGGTGGCTAACCCACAAGTTACCAATCAGTGCCTTGCTTACAATGCAACTCTTCTCGCGAGAGCTCATAGATCTTGGAGGCGATGTCTCTTGGCCCAATACCCTTGAGCCATGGAGAATCCTAAAATTTTGCTTTGTTTCTGTTTTTACCACAGTAACCTTGGTGGCCGCCACAAAGATATCTCGGTCATTGTCATTACATGACGTATCCTCAACGATAATACTCCGGATCCAATAGTTAAAACAAGTTATTGTCATTGTACACACATTTCAGTCGGTTACACATTTGACATATCCCCAAGGATAATACTACTATTTTTTTAGACACAACCAACGGTCCTCTATAAGAAAAAGACTTAGGGTTCCTCTGCCTCTCGTTCGCGCCGGCATCTCTTCGCCTCATCTTCGGTGGCCCTAGGGCCATGGAGGTGCGGTGGACCCCGACCCTTGTGTGCGGAAGGGATCTTGCTCCATTTTTAGGTGTTTTTGTGAGTTTATTTAGGTTTTGTGTCCTACTCAAGAGGATGAGATAGTGGTAGCTCCTTGAAATAGGAATAAGATCCCCCCCCCCCGCCTAGCCCGCGCTCTGATGATGCATGTAGCATCGTCAGAGAATGTGTGGAGGTGTGTCTCCGGCGGATCTCGCAGAATTCGGTCGGTGCTACTTTTCGGTGGATCTACTTGGATCCTGTCCATGTTCGTCTTCGTTCGTGTATGTACGAATTGGATTATTTCAATGTATACTTCTCTTCATCAGCCCTAGCGGTTGTTATTCTAGTGCGCTGGTCTGGGCGCCTTAGCACGACGACTCCCGGGTGTCTACTAGTGCTTGTAGTCATTGCTAAGGGCAACTCCAACGCACCGACCCATTTCGTCCGCGCTCGTCCATTTGGGTCGGGCGGACAGAAAAGTCGACCCAACTCGTCGACCCAAACAGACGCGCATCCGCTTTTCGTCCGCCTGCCGACCCATTTTTGAGCCGGAATTGCGTCGGTGCGGACACGAGACGAACGCGCGCGCTCCCGCCTACTCCTCCCCTGGCCCGTTGGTTGGTGGCAGCCTCCACCATTTCCCTCCATTTTCCCCAAACCCTCTCGCCCGCGCGCGCTCCCACCACTCACCGTGGACGCCGACCTCAATGCTGCCGCCGGCCTCGCCTCCCTCGCCTCGTCCGGCACCACGTTCGCCCCCTCCGACAAAGGCAAGCCTCGCGCGCCCCCGCAAGACCGCCGTCGCGCCCAAGCCGAAGAAGAAGCTGACGGCCGACGAGCGGACAAGGGAGTCGCCAACCAAGCCGCCGGGGGGAAGCCGAAGCGCAAGAGCTGGTGGACCAAGGCGTACACGACGGTCGAGGACAAGCTTCTTTGTGAGTGTTGGAGGGACATTGGGCAAGACCCCAAGACCGGCGCCGAACAAAAGGCATCAACCTTTTGGACCCGTGTCCATCGTGAGTTCCATGAGCGCAAGAAGTTTCCACCGTACCAAATGCAAAACACGCGCGGATGGGTGTCCATTTCGAATCGTTGGAAGGTGATCCAACAAGAGTGCAACAAGTTTTGTGCCACTCTTGAGAGCATCAAGGCACACCCTGTGAGCGGCATCGGCATGCAAGAGATGGTATGCTAGCAAGCGGCCCTCTTTTTGTGTTATTCCGTTTATGCTCTTGCATGTTCATTTCCATATCCATTTGCCAATATACTTGCATGCAATTCATTTGTAGGCATTCCAAGCTTTGGAGGCATTCAAGGTCCAACATGATGGCAAGTGCTTCAACCTCTCCCATTGTTGGAGGGTCATCAAAGACGAGGAGAAGTTCAAGGCGCAATATGCCGCCCTCAAGTCGCGTGGGGGGAAGAAGGCCGTGGAGGAGGAAGACGGCGAGAAGCCACGGCCTCGGGGGGAGACCAACTCCAAGAAGGAGGACAAGCGGGATGGGGCGTCGAACGCCTTGATCGCAAGCGTGGAGGGCATGATGACCAAGAAGGACTCGAGGGAGGAAGAGCGCCGGCGATACAAGGAAGAACAAATGAACGCCTTCATGGAGATCCAAAGAAGGAGGCTTGACATGGAGGCGGAGAAGCAAGCCAAGATGCTTGAGATGGAGGTGGAGAGGCAATCGAAGATGCTAGAGATCGAGGCCGCCAATGCCAAGACCAAGGCAAAAGAAGTGGCTCTCGCAAGCATGATGATGGGGTGGAGATCATGAAGGTGGATCTCAACACCGTGTCGCCAAGGAAGAGGCCTTGGTTCGAGAAGATGCAAGCTGACATGCTCAAGTTCGACGACGAGTGATCTATGGCGGCGAGCGCCATCCTTTCTTGTATGGCGGCAAGCGTGGATGAACTCTCCCGCCCCTTTTCTGTGTGT
Source organism: Triticum aestivum (assembly GCF_018294505.1). Taxonomy (NCBI): domain Eukaryota; kingdom Viridiplantae; phylum Streptophyta; class Magnoliopsida; order Poales; family Poaceae; genus Triticum; species Triticum aestivum. The sequence continues at coordinate 471,624,754 of NC_057811.1, forward strand.
TGGCATGTGTGCCGGCCGCTGGCAAGTGCGCCAGCTGAACTGCGTGCTGTTTTTCTGAAGCTAGCATGGTGCCGGCATGGACTTCGGGTGATGACATGGCCACTGGCATGATCTATGTCTGCGGGCCTTTTTCAAAATTTGCGTGCGGACATGAAATGGGTCGCTGCCGTTGGGCGCACCGCCGACCCAAATCTTAAAGAGGGCGGACGCCGAGCGGGTGGCCGATCCAAACGAACAAAAAGCGGACAAATCCGTCGTCCGTTTGAGTCGGCGCGTTGGAATTGCTCTAAGTGATCTACAAATATGGATGCAATTTTGTTATTTTTGAGTTTACTTTTCTTGCTCGGATTTCTATGTTTTTTATAGAAAAAGTCCATTTTACTACCCTCAACAAAGTTGGTGGTTCACATAACCCCTGTTCCTTTTTTCTGCTCCTTTCACCCCCTAAACAATCTCATACCGGACAAAATCGGACCCTGGATGGTTTTCCCCAAGGTCAAAGCGGTATTTGACAAGTGAGAGAGGGGCCCACCTGTTAAAAAAGTCAGCCCAGCCAGCACTGACTAGTCAAACCGGCCAGGGGGGCCACACGTCATTGGCTTGGTGGTTAAACACAAGAGTTAATTAGATGGGGGTTGTGGTCAGTGACCCAAGACTAACATAACCTAACACTAATCCCCTAATCTAACCACCGGTGTTAAGGCCGCCGGCGAGCATACGTCACAGCAGAGGGCGTGGGAGCTCTATCCCGGCGACCAAATGGCCGGTGGATTCGTCCTGCGTGCTCCTGGGCTCGCTCCGCGTAGAACGGAGGTGGTAGCGCGAGCGGGGACGGTCAGACCCTCAGGCATGGCCGAGGCCAGCGGCGGAGCCGTTCGAAGCTAGGTGGCAGGGCACTACAAGGCACATGGAAGAGGGGAGAGGGATGCACTGGCATTAGGCGCTCACCGTGAGCATGCCAAAGCGGTATAATGGGCTGGGGAGGGCCCATGGCGAGGTCACGGACCTCGCCCGCGGTCGCCGGAGTGAGGCATCGTGGGGAGGGGGTTGGAAGAAGAGGCGCTCATCAACGACCTGTCTGGAAGATTGGCAGCACCGCATGGAGCTCACGGCAAGGTCACAAAGGTCGGGGAGACTCGAGAGGCAACAGATCGACGGCGGCAACTGATGGTCGGAAGTGAGGAAGATGAGCTCGATTCATTCGATTTTGGGCGTCATCGATCGATTGAGTCGACGTTTGAGCTTTCTAGGGCAAGGAGGCCCTCGTAGACAAGGTTTGCTGACGAGGAGTGGATGTTGGCCGCGTAGATGCAAACGTCTACCTCTGGCAGCGTGCTTTCAACGAGCAGCGCCGGCTGTTGAAGACGACCCTGCCCCTCGCTGGGTTGGGCTGGGCCAAAATTTACAAGAGGTAAGGCCCAGGTACAGTACTTCTTTTATATTTCTTAGTTTTTATTAAAAAAACTGACAAGTGGGACCCACCCGCAAGTCAAAACCAGCATTGACCAGCACCACATCAGCTGCAAGTCCAGAAAACCACCCACGGGGTTTTTTGTCCGTTATGGGATTGTTTAGGGGGTAAGGGAACCGAAAAAAAATCAGGGGGTAATAAATTTGTCCAGGGTAGTAAAATGGATTTTTTTCTTTTTTATACCGCCATGGCATGATGAAAAGATCCGAAGTTTTCTAAAAAACAAATACTGCTCATTTTTGGACTAGAGAAAGCTTACCAATTCGTCGAGAATGCATGCGCCTGGTTTGCAAATTCTTCAGGGCTGTGTAACTCCATAAGTTTGACCGTTTCTGGAGAGAGAGAGAGACTGAGAGACTGGAGGGATGGGTACTACGTTGGAAATGCTGCCGGCCGGGAGAAGCGCACGGCACGGCCGAGAATAAGAATGATTGCGTATCTTTGGACGAGAACCAGAAGTGCGTCATCAATTCATCACCATCATCACACTTTCTCATTGACAGCTAACCACCTCCATGAATGTACACTGTACACATCCTCCAGCCCTAGCTCGGCCCGCATTGAAGCTGTGCAGGAGAGGAGAACACCATTTCGATCCACTGCTTTGCTGGGGCCTGCCTATAAATACGCACTCTCGCGCGTCTCCTTCCCACAAGTTCTTCCTAGCCTTCTTCTTCCTCTGCTCCTAGTGCCAGTGTCTGTCCGTGCCTTCCAAGCCCGAGTACTACCATCAGAAAGAGGTATGAAGAAGTAGCACTGCATTTTCACAATCCATCCTTACTGCATTTCTTGCCATCTTTCTTGAATCCTGAGGGCTGCTAGGTGCTAGTTCTTCTTAAATCAAGCGCAGACATTTGGAATGTGTTTGAGTTTGAGTACTATCTAACTATAGATGGATGTGAATGTGCTGCAGGTGGATAGCAGTGCGTGGAGGATGGAGCGGGCGAACACGGAGCTGTACCTGGAGAACCTGTGCATCATGCAGCAGAACGAGCGGCTCCGGAGGAAGGCACAGCTGCTGGCCCAGGAGAACGAGCAGCTCCTCGCCGATCTCAAGCGCAAGCAGCAGCACATGGCGGCCTCCTCCAAGACGGCGCCCCAGCTGGTGAAGGGCGGCGAGCCGTCCGGCCATAACGCGGCCAGCCTCAAGTCCGGCAAGCAGCAGCCCCAGTGATCTCGCCGGAGTCGCGCGCGTGCGTGCATGCAGTCGTGGAAGAGGAGTACTAGTTAATTAAGTAGCACTATATGTACTCAGCAGATTGTAGATTAGAGCTGGCATGCATGCACAAGCTAGTAGTCCTAGTGGACGATTTAGTTCTACTTTCGGTTGTTTAGCTAGAGGAAGTAGTGGTGGTGGCAGCTAGCGCTTTTGGGGTTTGTATTTGAATGGCTTTGCCTCTGTGGCGCCATTTCTTGTTTAAGTCTGATTGCCTTGATGGTGATGGGTACGTAGCGTACTAGACTACCAGTAAGATGAAAATCTGTAGTTTAATGTGAACAATTTGCGAAAATCTTTCTTTTACAAACACGGCGTGTATATGGAATGGCTCGACTGCCAGACAGGGGTGTGAAGGAGTTATAGAAAGGGAGGCTCCTGACAGAAATATTGCAATAATACTACACTTACCGACTGAAGGCGTGAAGTTTTTTTTTTCTTTCAAGATGAAGACATAATCTTTGCCTCATCCATTAATTAAGAAGGAGAATAGAGTTTGTTACACCACTCATATTACGAGCGAAGGTGTGGAACTAGCTGTTTGGAGCTCAATTTTTACTTCGTGTAAATTCCGGCTCACATCGTTCTCTTGTTCTGCCACATCAGCCTTGGTGCCAATAAATTTTGGCGCTGTTATACCCTAACTACATAACCCCCTATCATCAATTCATCCCAAACTTTAGCCCATTCCCCCATTTCACACCCTAACCGCCATAGTAGATTTGCCTCACCGCTGCCAACTCGATCTCTCCGCGACGGCGATCTTATCGGTTGTCATTGCGTGCGCCGAGCAGACGTACGGCATGTTGTTGCCGTGCCACCCGCGCTGTCCTCAACTCTCTCCGTCACCGTCGCCGCCGTCCTTGCGTCTCCTCCTTATCCATTCCTCTTCTGTGGGTGGATGAGCTCTCAGCTCAGTGGTCAGGGGGCAGTGCTTAGCCGGCGCGTGTTCGAACCTTGGTTCTTACACGGGTCTCACATTTCCTTCTTTATTATAAAAATCAGTAGGGGCTTCTTCCCCTACTGGTCTAGTTTTTTTGTTGCCGTGAAATAACCCTAGTTCCTACTTGGTAGAGGTAGATCAACTCACAATTTCTAATTTTTTAATAATATATATGTATGCTTCCAGGTTTGATATGACACAGTATGATTTGGGCATTTGATTTAATTCCTTGCATGCAACAATGACTCAAGCACATGGTTCTTCTATGGTTCTACCAAAGTCAAACAATCCTAGTTAGGAAACTGTATGCATATTTGTTGCTAAATGAAATTGGCTATTAGCTTTGCAATGTCTGTGTTAAATTTCATACTGTTAATTTTCCTACGTTAAGCTTATTCTACTTCGGCCTCCTTTGGTTCATAGGGTAGGAAAATCGCAGGAATAGGGAAGTCATAGGAAATAAGATGACGTGTATCTCAAATCCTATGAGTAGGAATAGGAAAGGAGATGACCTTTGATTCACATCGTAGGATTTTTTCTATTGAGTCTAGGCTAATGTTTAAACCTGGAGGATAGGAAGAATTCCTCCATAGGAATAGGATTTCATTCCTACAAACCAAAGGGCTCTAAAAGAATTTTTCCTATAAAAACCCTATTCTATGAAATTCCTACAAGATTCCTCTAAACCAAAGGAGGCCTTATTGTTTGCAACCAGAGTTTTCTACACACATGTTGCTATTGTGACCTTTTAGTTTACTACACAAAACACTTATTTTGATAAGAGTGTCTTACGCAGTACTGTAACTAAAATGTCACATCAGTAGAGACACTATATTTTAGTTGCAATAAGCAAAGATAGTGAAAGGAGGTGTACGACGAGGACCCTACAAGTGCATCATTTATAAGTCTTTAAAATTTGTTAAATCCATATGAACTACTTACTACATTCTTGTGCAAATATATCTATATTGTAGATCTGACCGTGTCGCCCCTCTTCACCTATAACATGAGAAGATGGCACTCTTTCCAGTGATTTGAAGGACTCATTGGAATGTGAAATATGCAACGTCACCGACCTTACTTATCTTAAAAATATTGCATATATTGACCATAGACACACTGTAGATTTTAGCACTTTGTCTCTTACTGTTGGATATGTATAAATCTATTTATAAAATGCAATGCAAATGTGACATGAATGTAGATGTGTGTTATGGAACATGTTGTGAATGTGTACTTTGAATGTTGTTTAAATAGGAAAACATGACGATCAATAATAAAATGAATGAAAAGCATCAAAGGGACGGTTCTGCTTTAGACATTTCAGAAATGAAAAACAGGTTGATCTCTCACAAAAGGATGATCGCACAACATCATTAAGTATGCTTTTTGCCATCACGGTGGACTACGATAAATAGATTATCTAAACTTATCGATTTCATCGCTTGGCTAACAAACTTTTACTCCCAGAAAAGTCCTCAAACATATTGCTTAGTTGACAGCTACAAAAGATGAGTACAACACAATTTAGTAAGCGCAAAGATGAGCCTCAGCACCAACTGCCATACTCCCTCCGTCCTTGTACTAAATCAGCGACACTTATTTTAGGACGGAGAGAGTATTACTTAGTTGACATCTAGAAAATTAAGATACTAGTTTTTACTACTATTAGGGGCTTTGGCATTTCTCCGTTGAAGCAATCAAGTTAATTTTTTTGCACTAAAACACTATTTGGTCTATGTTAGAATATCATATGTCCTATATAATCACACATGATTAAAACAATACATGAGTTTAGAACAAATAGTGTTGACACCATAAAAATAAAAGGAATTATAGCAATAGATTTGAGAAGTTTCATTGTAGAGTGTAGAAAAATCATATGAATATCAATCATGTGAATCAAACGTCCTGGCAATTTGTTTCCATAAGGATCATCCCCTAAAGTTTCTATAAAACTCCTTTGAATCAAACGAGGAGCCCTAATTGTACACTCATGACTTACCTTTTTTTGTGCAAAAAAGACGCCGGATCTATTATATATGTTCGCCAGAAATACAGAGTACCCAAACATAATAAGAGTTATATCGAGTTCCTGGACCACCGAATGACCACTACCGCCATCAGAACGAGCAACCGACGCGCCGCTCTTGCCGCTGCCTTATCGGAATCAACCTGACCTTGTCGATGAGAGCTAGAAAGTTTTTGTGCACATGCCCTAAGGACCAGCGTTCCAAAGCTGCAGTTGTCGCCATTGAACCCTTGAATAGATCCAAAGCGTCTGACATGAAATCTCACTATCTTACACATACGTCAAGAAACTCAAACCTTAGGCCAACTCCAATGCACGACCCCAAATGGTCAGGCCGCGTCCGTTTGGGGCTAAACGGACACAAATTAAACCGCGACCCAATGCGCCGGAGCAAACGAAAAAACATCCGTTTTTTGTCCACTTTCGACCCATTTCCAGCGCAAATTTGGGTCGCATTTGTGTCGAAACGGACATGCGTGGACGGGCGGGACACGTGCCCTTGTTCTTCCTTGGCCCGCCCAATGGGAACACAAACGCTCCAATTTCTCGTCCACTCCGTCCTCCCCCGCTGCCGCCCCCACCATAGTCGCAGTTGCCCATTTTACGGCCGCCTCCTCGATGCCCAGCCCGGGCCGTCGAAAGCACGACCACCGGATTTGTGCCTCTCTCGCCCATTGCCGGCGCACAACCGGTAGATTTGTGGTTGCCGCTGGCCGTCGGATATGGCGCATCCGCCGCCTAATGGGGCGCATCCGGTCGCCGGTGACCGCGCCTTGCCATGGATTTGCCGGGTACCGGACCGAACAGCCCGGGAAATGCCTCCGCGCCGCATGCAGGTATTGGCTCCGCCTCTAGCCGCTCGGATCTATCTCGTAGCCGGTTCACCGGCAAAGACACGCCCGGCCGTCGCCCGGGCTCGGCGCTGGCCCAGCGGCTCATCGGCTCACCGTTATCGGTCATAAAGTGGACTGCCTGCAGCATGTCGTGTGCCTCGTTTCTACCACGTCGGAACATCCCGGATGGTTGTTCTTCAAGTGCAAAAGAGATGGGGTATGTGTTGGGGAACGTAGCATGCAATTTCAAAAAATTTCCTACGCTCACGCAAGATCTATCTAGGAGATGCATAGCAACGAGAGGGGAGAGTGTGTCCACGTTCCCTCGTAGACCGAAAGCGGAAGCGTTATGTTATAGCGGTTGATGTAGACGAACATCTTCACGATCCAACCGATCCAAGTACCGAACGTACGACACCTCCGTGTTTTCCACACGTTCAGCTCGATGACGTCCCTCGAACTCTTGCTCCAGCAAAGTGTCGAGGGAGAGTTCCGTCAGCACGATGGCGTGGTGACGGTGATGGTGAAGTGATCCGCGCAGGGCTTCGCCTAAGCACTACGTGAATATGACCAGAGGAGTAAACTGTGGAGGGGAGCACCGCACACGGCTAAGAGAACTATTGGTGTGTCTTTGGGGTGCCCCCTGCCCACGTATATAAAGGAGGGGAGGAGGAGGAGGCCGGCCAGGGGGCACGCGCCATGGGGGGGAGTCCTACTAGGAGTAGGATTCGCCCCCCCCCTTTCCTTTCTTCCACCGGAGGGAAAAGGAAGGAGAGGGAGAGGGAAAGGGAAAGGGGGGCCGCGCCCCTCCTCCTTGTCATAGTCGGACTCCCTAGGAGGGGTGCGCGCGCCACCCCCCCGCGGGCTTCCCTCTCTCTCCCTTAGGCCCATGTTGGCCCAACACTTCCCCGGGGGGTTCCGGTAACCCCTCGGTACTCCGGAAAAATACCCGAACCACTCGAAACCATTCTGATGTCCGAATACAACCTTCCAATATATGAATCTTTACATCTCGACCATTTCGAGACTCCTCGTCATGTCCGTGATCTCATCCGGGACTCCGAACAAACTTCGGTCACCAAAACACATAACTCATAATACAAATCGTCATCTAACGTTAAGCGCGCGGACCCTACGGGTTCGTGAACTATGTAGACATGATCGAGACACATCTCCGGTCAATAACCAATAGCAGAACCGGGATGCTCATATTGGCTCCTACATACTCTACGAAGATCTTTATCGGTCAAACCACATAACAACATACGTCATTTCCTTTGTCATCGGTATATTACTTGCCCGAGATTCGATCGTCGGTATCATCATACCTAGTTCAATCTCATTACCGGCAAGTCTCTTTACTTGTTCCGTAATGCATCATCCCGTAACTACCTCATTAGTCACATTGCTTGCTAGGCTTATAGTGATGTGCATTACCGAGAGGGCCCAGAGATACCTCTCCGATACACGGAGTGACAAATCCTAATCTTGATCTATGCCAACCCAACAAACACCTTCGGAGACACTTGTAGAGCATCTTTATAATCACCCAGTTACATTGTGACATTTGATGGCACACAAGGTGTTCCTCTGGTATTCGGGAGTTGCATAATCTCATAATCAAAGGAATATGTATAAGTCATGAAGAAAACAGTAGCAATAAAACTTAACGATCATTATGCTAAGCTAACGGATGGGTCTTGTCCATCACATCATTCTCCTAATGATGTGATCACGTTCATTAAATGACAACACATGTCTATGGTTAGGAAACTTAACCATCTTTGATTAACGAGCTAGTCTAGTAGAGGCTTACTAGGGACACTGTGTTTTGTCTATGTATCCACACATGTATCAAGTTTCCAGTTAATACAATTCTAGCATGAATAATAAACCTTTATCATGATGTAAGGAAATATAAAATAACAACTTTATTATTGCCTCTAGGGCATATTTCCTTCAGTCTCCCACTTGCACTAGAGTCAATAATCTAGTTCACATCGCCATGTGATTTAACACTAATAGTTCAAATCTTTATGTGATTAACACCCATAGTTCACAACGCCATGTGATCAACACCCAAAGGGTTTACTAGATTCAATAATCTAGTTCACATCACTATGTGATTAACACCCGAAGAGTACTAAGGTGTGATCATGTTTTGCTTGTGAGAGAAGTTTAGTCAACGGGTCTGCCACATTCAGATTCGTATGTATTTTGCAAATTTCTATGTCTATAATGCTCTGCACAGAGCTAGTGTAGCTAATTGCTCCCACTTTCAATATGTATCCAGATTGAGACTCAAAGTCATCCAGATCGGTGTCAAAGCTTACATCGACGTAACTCTTTACAATGAACTCTTTGTCACCTACATAACCGAGAAATATCTCCTTAGTCTTCTAAGGATAATTTTGACTGCTGTCCAGTGATCTACTCCTGGATCACTATTGTACCCCTTTGCCAAACTCATGGCAAGGTACACGATAGGTCTGGTATATAGCATGGCATACTTTATAGAACCTATGGCTGAGGCATAGGGAATGACTTTCATTCTTTCTCTATCTTCTGTCGTGGTCGGGTTTTGAGTCTTACTCAACTTCATACCTTAATTACAACTCAGGCAAGAACCTTCTTTGACAGATCCATTTTGAACTCCTTCAAAATCTTATCAAGGTATGTACTCATCGAAAGTCTTATCAAGTGTCTTGATCTATCTCTATAGATCTTGATGCCCAATATGTAAGCAGCTTCACCGAGGTCTTTCTTTGAAAAACTCCTTACAAACACTTCTTTATGCTTTCCAGAAAATTCTACATCATTTCCGATCAACAATATGTCATTCATATATACTTATTAGAAAGGTTGTAGTGCTCTCACTCACTTTCTTGTAAATACAGGCTTCACCACAAGTCTATATAAAACCATATGCTTTGATCACCTTATCAAAGCGTATATTCCAACTCCGAGATGCTTGCACCAATCCATAGATGGATCGCTGGAGTTTGCACACTTTGTTAGCACCTTTAGGATCGACAAAACCTTCTGGTTGCAACATATACAACTCTTCTTTAAGAAATCCATTAAGGAATGCAATTTTAATATCCATTTGCCAGATTTCATAAAATGCGGCAATTGCTAACATGATTCGGACAGACTTAAGCATCGCTATGAGTGAGAAAATCTCATCGTAGTCAACACATTGAACTTGTCATAAACCTTTTTCGACAAGTCTAGCTTTGTAGATAGTAACACTACTATCAGCGTCCGTCTTCCTCCTGAAGATCCATTTATTCTCTATGGCTTGCCGATCTTCGGGAAAGTCAACCAAAGTCCATACTTTGTTCTCATACATGGATCCTATCTCAGATTTCCTGGCCTCAAGCCATTTTGTGGAATCTGGGCTCATCATCGCTTCCTCATAGTTCGTAGGTTTATCATGGTCTAGTAACATGACTTCCAGAACAGGATTACCGTACCACTCTGGTGCGGAACGTGCTCTGGTTGACCTACGAGGTTTGGTAGTAACTTGATCTGAAGTTTCATGGTCCTCATCATTAGCTTCCTCACTAGTTAGTGTAGGAATTACGGGAACGGTATTCCGTGATGGGCTACTTTCCAATTCGAGAGAAGGTACAATTACCTCATCAAGTTCTACTTTCCTCCCACTCACTTCTTTCGAGAGAAACTCCTTCTCTAGAAAGGATCCATTCTTAGCAACAAATATCTTGCCTTCGGATCTGTGATAGAAGGTGTACCCAACAGTTATTTTTGGGTATCCTATGAAGACGCACTTCTCCGATTTGGGTTCGAGCTTATCAGGCTGAAACTTTTTCACATAAGCATCGCAACCCCAAACTTTTAAGAAACGATAGCTTAGGTTTCTTTCCAAACCATAGTTCATACAGTGTCGTCTCAATGAATTTAGATGGTGCACTATTTAACGTGAATGCAGATGTCTCTAATGTATAACCCCAAAACGATAGTGGTAAATCGGTAAGAGACATCATAGATCGCACCATATGTAATAAAGTACGGTTACGACGTTCAGACACACCATTACGCTGTGGTGTTCCAGGTGGCGTGAGTTGTGAAACTATTCCACATTGTTTTAAATGAAGGCCAAACTCGTAACTCAAATATTCGCCTCCGCGATCAGATCGTAGAAACTTTATTTTCTTGTTACGATGATTCTCCACTTCACTCTGAAATTCTTTGAACTTTTCAAATGTTTCAGACTTGTGTTTCATTAAGTAGATATACCCATATCTGCTTAAATCATCTGTGAACGTTAGAAAATAACGATACCGTCTGTGAGCCTCAACACTCTTCGGACCGCATACATCGGTATGTATTATTTCCAATAAGTCAGTGGCTCACTCCATTGCTCTGGAGAACGGAGTCTTAGTCATCTTGCCCATGAGGCATGGTTTGCAAGCATCAAATGATTCATAATCAAGTGATTCCAAAAGTCCATCCACATGGAGTTTCTTCATGCGCTTTCCACCAATATGACCTAAACGGCAGTGCCACAAATATGTTGCACTATCATTATCAACTTTGTATCTTTTGTCATCAATATTATGTATATGTGTATCATTACGATCGAGATTCAATAAACCATTCACATTGGGTGTATGACCATAGAAGGTTTTATTCATGTAAATAGAACAACAATTATTCTCTGACTTAAATGAATAACCGTATTGCAATAAACATGATCAAATCCTATTTATGCTCAACGCAAACATCAAATAGCATTTATTTAGGTTCAGCATTAATTCCGAAGGTAGAGGAAGTGTGCGATGGTGATCTTATCAACCTTGGAATCACTTCCAACACACATCATCACCTTGCCCTTAACTAGTCTCTGTTCATTTTGCAACTCCTATTTTGAGTTACTAATCCTAGCAATTGAACCGGTATCAAATACCCAGGGGTTACTATGAACACTAGTAAAGTACACATCAATAACATGTATATCAAATATACCTTTGTTCACTTTGTCATCCTTCTTATCCGCCAAGTTTTGGGGCAGTTCCGCTTCCAGTGACCATTTCCTTTGCAGTAGAAGCACTCAGTTTCAGGCTTGGGTCTAGCTTTGGGCTTCTTCATGGGAGCGGCAACTTGTTTGTTGTTTTTCTTGAAGTTCCCTTTCTGTCCCCTGCCCTTTTTCTTGAAACTAGTGGTCTTGTTAACCATCAACACTTGATGCTCTTTCTTGATTTCTACCTTTGCTGATTTCAGCATTGCGAAGAGCTTGGGAATCATTTTCTTCATACTTGCATATTATAGTTCATCACGAAGTTCTAGTAGCTTGGTGATAGTGACTAGAGAACTCTGTCAATCACTATCTTATCTGGAAGATTAACTCCCACTTGATTCAAGTGATTGTAGTACCCAGACATTCTGAGCACATGCTCACTGGCTGAGCTATTCTCCTCCATCTTGTAGGCAAAGTACTTGCTAGATGTCTCATACCCTTCGACACGGGCATGAGTCTGAAATACCAATTTCACCTCTTGAAACATCTCATATGTTCCACGGTGTTCAAAACGTCTTTGAAGCCCCGATTCTAAGCCGTAAAGCATGGCGCACTAAACTATCAAGTACTCATCATATTGAGCTTGTCAAATGTTCATAACGTCTACATCAGCTCCTACAACAGGTCTTTCACCTAGCGGTGCATAAAGGACATAATTCTTCTGCGCGGCAATGAGGATAAACCTCAGATCACTGACCCAGTCCGCATCATTGCTACTATTATCTTTGAACTTATTTTTCTCTAGGAACATATAAGAATATATAGGAGCTATATCGCGAGCTATTGATTTACATAGATATGCAAATACTATCAGGACTAATTTCATAATAAATTAAGTTCAATTAATCAAGTTACTTAAAAACTCCCACTTAGATAGACATCCCTCGAATCATCTAAATGATCACGTGATCCATATCAACTAAACCATGTCTAATCATCATGTGAGATGGAGTAGTCTTCAATGGTGAACATCTCTATGTTGATCATATCTACTATATGATTCACGTTCGACCTTTCGGTCTCCAGTGTTCCGAGGCCATGTCTGTACATGCTAGGCTCGTCAAGTTTAACCCGAGTATTCCGCATGTGCAAAACTGTCTTGCACCCGTTGTATGTGAACGTAGAGCTTATCACACCCGATCATCACGTGGTGTCTCGGCACGACGAACTGCCGCAACCGTGCATACTCAAGGAGAACACTTATACCTTGAAATTTTAGTGAGGGATCATCTTATAATGCTACCGTCGTACTAAGCAAAATAAGATGCATAAAAGATAAACATCACATGCAATCAAAAATATGTGACATGATATGGCCATTATCATCTTGTGCCTTCGATCTCCATCTCCAAAGCACCGTCATGATCTCCATCATCACCGGCACGACACCTTGATCTCCATCGTAGCGTCGTGGTTGTCTTGCCAACTATTGCTTCTACAACTATCGCTAACACATAGTGATAAAGTAAAGCAATTACATGGCGTTTACATTTCATACAATAAAGCGACAACCATAAGGCTCCTGCCAGTTGCCGATAACTTTTACAAAACATGATCATCTCATACATCAACGTATATCACATCATGTCTTGACCATATCAAATCACAACATGCCCTGCAAAAACAAGTTAGACGTCCTCTACTTTGTTGTTGCAAGTTTTACGTGGCTGCTACGGGCTTCTAGCAAGAACTGTTCTTACCTACGCATCAAAACCACAACGGTGATTTATCAAGTTTGCTGTTTTAACCTTCAACAAGGACCGGTCGCAGTCAAATTCGATTCAACTAAAGTTGGAGAAACAGACACCCGCCAGCCACCTTTATGCAAAACTAGTTGCATGTCTGTCGGTGGAACCGGTCTCATGAACGTGGTCATTTAAGGTTGGTCTGAGCCGCTACATCCAACAATACCGCCGAATAAAAATAAGACATTGGTGGTAAGCAGTATGACGATCACCGCCCACAAATCTTTGTGTTCTACTCGTGCATATCATCTACGCATAGACCTGGCTCGGATGCCACTGTTGGGGAACGAAAAATGCAATTTCAAAAAAAAATCTACGCTCACGCAAGATCTATCTAGGAGATGCATAGCAACGAGAGGGGAGAGTGTGTCCATGTATCCTCGTAGACCGAAAGTGGAAGCGTTATGTTAACGCGGTTGATGTAGTCGAACGTCTTCACGATCCAACCGATCCGAGTACCGAACGTACGGCACCTCCGCGTTCTGCACACGTTCAGCTCGATGACGTCCCTCGAACTTTTGATCCAACAAAGTGTCGAGGGAGAGTTCCGTCAGCACGGCGGCGTGGTGACGGTGATGGTGAAGTGATCCGCGCAGGGCTTCACCTAAGCACAACGTGAATATGACCGGAGGAGTAAACTTTGGAGGGGGGCACCGCACACGGCTAAGAGAACTATTGATGTGTCTTTGGGGTGCCCCCTGCCCACGTATATAAAGGAGGGGAGGAGGAGGAGGCCGGCCAGGGGGCGCGCGCCATGGGGGGGAGTCCTACTAGGAGTAGGATTCGGCCCCCCCTTTTCCTTTCTTCCACTGGAGGGAAAATGAAGGAGAGGGAGAGGGAAAGGGAAAGGGGGGCCGCGCCCCCTCCTCCTTGTCCTATTCGGACTCCATAGGAGGGGAGCGCGCGCCACCCCCCGCGGGCTTCCCTCTCTCTCCCTTAGGCCCATGTTGGCCCAACACTTCCCCGGGGGGTTCCGGTAACCCCTCGGTACTCCGGAAAAATACCCGAACCACCCGAAACCATTCCGATGTCCGAATACAACCTTCCAATATATGAATCTTTACATCTCGACCATTTGAGACTCCTTGTCATGTCCGTGTTCTCATCCGGGACTCCGAAAAAACTTCGATCACCAAAACACATAACTCATAATACAAATCGTCATCGAACGTTAAGCGTGCGGACCCTACGGGTTCGTGAACTATGTAGACATGATCGAGACAAATCTCTGGTCAATAACCAATAGCGGAACTGGGATGCTCATATTGGCTCCTACATATTCTACGAAGATCTTTATCGGTCAAACCGCATAACAGCATACGTCATTTCCTTTGTCATCGGTATGTTACTTGCCCGAGATTCGATCGTCGGTATCATCATACCTAGTTCAATCTCGTTACCGGCAAGTCTCTTTACTCGTTCCGTAATGCATCATCCCGTAACTAACTCATTAGTCACATTGCTTGCAAGGCTTATAGTGATGTGCATTACCGAGAGGGCCCAGAAATACCTCTCCGATACACGGAGTGACAAATCCTAATCTTGATCTATGCCAACCCAACAAACACCTTTCGAGACACCTGTAGAGCATCTTTATAATCACTCAGTTACGTTGTGACGTTTGATAGCACACAAGGTGTTCCTACGGTATTCGGGAGTTGCATAATCTCACTGTCAAAGGAATATGTATAAGTCATGAAGAAAGCAGTAGCAAAAAAACTTAACGATCATTATGCTAAGCTAATGAATAGGTCTTGTCCATCACATCATTCTCCTAATGATGTGATCCGGTTCATCAAATGACAACACATGTCTATGGTTAGGAAACTTAACCATCTTTGATTAACGAGCTAGTCTAGTAGAGGCTTACTAGCGCACTGTGTTTTGTCTATGTATCCACACATGTATCAAGTTTTCGGTTAATACAATTCTAGCATGAATAATAAACATTTATCATGATATAAGAAAATATAAAATAACAACTTTATTATTGCCTCTAGGGCATATTTCCTTCAGTATGTGCTTCTTTTGATTCCGTTGCGCTTACCGGATTCAGCGCATTTTTGGTAGCTCATTGCTTACTCAAATTTGTGTGTAGGATGGGTGCAAATTTTGGTATTGAGAAGAAGATTACATAGCATGAAATTTGATAGATGCTCGTGCACTCGTTGCTAGAATAGAGGCTAGAGATGCGACTAGATGCGAAACGACCTCTACTCACTAGTAGAAAAAGGGCCATTTGTCCTGGTTCACAAGGCCCATCTGTCCCGGTTGGGGAACTGGGACTAAAGGGTCGTTACTAATGCCTAGGCCTTTAGTCCCGGTTCTTATACTAACCGGGACAGATGGGCCTCCACGTGGCCGGTGCTGCGAGGCCAGGCAGGAGGCCCTTTAGTCCCGGTTGGTGGCACCAACCGGGACCAATAGGCATCCACGCGTCAGCTATTAAGGGGCTAGGGTTTTGTTTTTTTCTGAAAGGGGGGCGGATTTGGGGGTTTGTATGGTTAATTAAGGTGTTTCATATATTGTGTTAGGTAGCTAATTAATTAATAGAGAGAAGTGTCCTCTCTTATCTCCGTGCTTGGTCGACGGTACGTACTATACGTATAGAGAGGCCCTCAACACGCTAGCTAGTAAGAAAATGAAGGAAACCATTAAGTACAGAAGTTCGTCATGCATACCGAGAGAAGTGATCGACCTCTCCTTCTCCGAGAGATTGGTCGAACAACAAGTTTTCGTATTATCTATCCGACGCTACTGGCTACATACATATACAATATGTAAGATCTCTTACAATCCTCTAGCATTTGAACTCAACTTCCACATGGTATTCTCCGGCTATATTGATGACGTGGTCAAGAAAGAATCCCGCCAATTCCTCTTGAATTGCTTTCATGCGATCTTGTGGTAGGAGTTCATTCTGCATCTGCCACGTCTAATTTGAAGAAGGGGGTTAATACATATATATTAATGAAACTCAACAGAAATGATGGTGTAATAAAATGAAATTGTGAATATTATTGCTTACGCACTTCATATTGTCTTTTAGAGTAGCCCCGCTTATCTTTGCAAGTCGCGTTGTAGATGAACTCGCACACGTAGTATCCACAGTAATCATTCCCTTGTTCCTGCCACAAGCACTTTACGAGAAATAGAGCTCAATCAAACTGATAATGAAGCATTATAAATGGATTGATGAAAGTAGCTAGAATCAACGGGAGATGCGCGCAACTAGCTAGCTAGTAGTACTTACTTTCGGGTATGTATATCGCAGCTCCTTCGGTAGTCCCGGAGCTTCTGCGGTGAACTGTTTCCAAACCCTGCAAGACAAAGAAAATAATTATTACTTGAGATATCAGGAAATGAACAAAAAGTTGCCGATATGGTGCGATAATGATCGATTGAACTTACTTGTTGAGAATTTTAGTCATGTTCGCATAGGTCTCGGGATCTTTTCGTCTCGAGTCTAAGACGGTTACTAGTCCCCGCTCAAGCTTAATCTCTAGGAGAATATAGTGGAAGCTGCGCACGCATGCATAACTCATCAATTACATTACTATAACCTCGCTCGAGTAATAAGGGAAACCGAATATGCACACGACAGTAACACTCACTTGAAGTTGTAAGGAAAGAGTATTAAATCTTTGTTTTGATTTATTAACAATGATTTGAGCAAGTTGGCCTCGGCCTCTTCGGCCCTCTTTTTAACCTGAAATTCATCTATGAGATTTGTGTTAATGAACCCAATATCATACATTTCTGCTTTTCTGCACTCGACGATCTTCAATCTGCATAATATAGTGAGGATAATTATAAATACATGCAATTAAAGAGCTGAGCTATATATAGAGACTTAATGACAGAAGTAGTACTTACAGACAGTAGCAAGTGACCGTTAATTTATCGAGGGCCTTTTGATTGAAGAACTGGAAGAACTCCTCAAATGGAACAATCAACAGATCAATTCCAACGAGGTCGTGCTCCTCTTTAACTCTCAGATACAAAGTATCCGTCCCCCCAGACTCTCTGCAGGTTTTCATGTACCAATTATGGAATCTTCGCATCATCGTTGTTAGAGATTTTTCATCTTTGACAAGAGGCTTCCCGTACTCGTATCTGTGTTCGTCCACCTCCAAGAAATCATAATGTACATCGTCGGGCAGGTAATCTCCAAGATTTCTATAACCGGGCACCATCCCCGGAGCATTAGCGACGATGTCGCTAGACATATTGAACGGGGGGCATGATTGGTTCGCTTGTTCGCCGAGCTGGGCAATTTTTTTCCCAGCTGCTCGTCGTTCTTTTAACCTTTGATCACTGACAGTACTTCCCAACCGCTCCGCTTTGAGATATGCCTTTTCAGTAACGCGCTCATAGTTGGTTTTCGGCGGAGACTTTGGTGGTTTTCTCAGGGCATCGATAGTCCGCTTTGCTTTCACCGCATCTACCTTCTCCTTCGGAGGTGGATGTCTCTCTGCTTTCGCCCCTTCAAAGAAGTCCTTGACTTCTTTTTGCACGATCTTCTTGTTTTCTTCCACGGTCATCTCGTACGGTAACTTCTCTAGAGGCTTGAGAGGTGGACCGTATCTGTATTGCCTCCCGCCTCTGGCTGTACTGCTAGACGCCGGAGCAGACGGAGCGGCTGCGGCTGTCTTCTTTCGTGCTTGCTTACGAGGCGGAGGAGAAGGACTACGATGCGCCGGAGCAGCCGGGGCGACGGCGGGTCTCTTCCGCCCTTGCTGGCGAGGCGGAGAAGGAGGAGGCTGGTGGCTGCTCGGGCGCGCCGGCGCAGGCGGAGAAGGAGGCGGAGTGCCGCCACGCGCCGGAGAAGGAGGCTGAGTGCCCTGATCGTCACTTGCCGGAGGAGGAGGCGGTGGAGAAGGCGGAGTGCCCTGACTCGCCGGAGGAGGAGGAGGAGGCGGAGGCATCCAGTTCGGAAGGTTGATGAGCTCCTTCCGCCATAGGCATGGAGTCTTCAGACAAGAACCCAACCGAGTCTCCCCTTCACCCGTAGGGTGGTCAAGCTGGAGGTCCTCAAATCCTTCTGTGATTTCATCCACCATCACCCTAGCATATCCTTCTGGAATCGGCCGGCAGTGAAAAGTTGCGCCAGGTTCAGGAGGTGCAATAGAGCCAACAGTCGCCTTGACTTTCAATTCCATCCGCTGCGTCATAAGGTGGCAATGCTGAGACTCCATGATAGCATCTACGGGGTAGCTAGCAGGAGCCGTGAAGACAAGCTCCTGAAGCAGCTCCGTGGAAGCCACGCCGCTTCTCTGCTGAGATGGCGGGGTAGCTTCGGGTGTAGCTTCGGCAGGTCACGTGCTGCGAACTGCCTCTCGTTCCTCTAGCGTTTGTACCCTTGCGTGCAGCGCCTGTATTTGGGTCAACTCCTTTTTCTTCTTCCTCTCCCGGCGTTTGTAACCGCCTGCGTCGGGAAATCCAGCCTTCCACGAAAGGGAGCCTGGCGTGCCTCGTGTCCGTCCGGGGTGCTCAGGATTCCCGAGGGCCTCTGTGAGCTCGTCGTTCTCTTTGTTCGGAACGAACGTCCCTTGCTGCGCCTTTTCGATATACTCCTGAAGCTTCACGATGGGTGTGTTCAGCTGCTCGTCGGTCCAAACGCACTTCCCTGTACAGGGTCCAATTTTCCCCCAACCCCGAAGAACCAAGTCCTGCAACGGTCTGGCCAGCGTCGCGTCTCTGGTTCGATCCCTTTATCAATGAGGTCATTCTCAGCCTTGTCCCACAACGGCCGGGCTTTCAGGTAGCCACCTAACCCCGTGCGATGGTGATGCTTCTTCTTTGCAGCATTTTTCTTGTTTGTCGCTGACATCTTCGCTGCTCTCTCAGATTTCTTTTTGGTGACAAATTCAGGCCACTGATCTTTGATCTTCTCAAATCGGCCGATGAATTCTGGAGTCTTGTCTTGGTCGACAAACGATGATTTCAGCTCATTCTTCCACCTCCTGAATAGCTCAGCCATCTTCTTAAGAGCATAAGCCTTGATCATTGGCTTTTTAACTGGATTCTCCGGATCCTCCTCTGGCGGGAAGGTGAAATTTTCCTGCAGCGCGGTCCAAAGATCAGCTTTCTGCCTATCGCTGACATAAGACACCTGAGAGTCTTTGTCCTTAGGCTTCAACCATTGCTCGATGCTGATCGGGATCATGTCCCTCACTAGAACCCCGCACTGAGCATTAAATTTTTGCTTGGTCCAGACGGGTTCAATCGGTTGGCCAGCGCGATCAATTTCGATAATCGTGTACCTTTCATCCGCGCGCAACTTTCTCTTCGGGCCTCGTCTCGTTACCGAAGTGTTGCTCGATCCGAAGGGCTAGAAAAGAAGAAAAATAAGAGAGTTAATATGTGTACATACCAAAAACAATTAATGCATCAATTAGGTATAGTCAGCACATGCTTAATTAATTAATATATATACCTGGCCGAACTCTGTTCGGTCACCGGAGCCGTCATCACGGTGTCCTTCCCCCTCCATTCGCTCACCGGAGCCGTCATCACGGTGTCCTTCCCCCTCCATTCGGTCACCGGAGCCGTCATCACGGTGTCCTTCCTCCTCCTTTGTTTGATCATCGTCGTAGCCTGCTTCTTCATCCTGTCTTTCCAGACCATCGGTGCATGTGTCGTTGAGAAACGACAAGACGGCATCACTTCCGTGTGCGATTATCTCCCCCAACACCGCTTCTTTTGCTTCGTCTCGGGGGTGCGGATCCATAGTTTCTGCAAATATTTACAACATGGCAATTATTATTCAAACATGACAGATGGATATATTAGTGGCAAACGTTGAACTAGCTAGCTAAGCACAATAAGGAATCATATTAGTGGCATGGCCTCGACGCTTCTCTAGGGTTTGGGGTGGCCTCGGCAACGCTTCAAGGGTTTGGGGTGGCCTCAACAATGCTTCAAGGGTTCGGGGTGGCCTCGACGACAATGCTCTTTTAACTTGGTAAATTTGGGTGGCCTCAAGGGAGTTTGTCGATCGGGTAGGGGCACGGCGGGAGGGGGTAGGAGACCGACATCGTTTTTTCTAGGGTTTGGGTGTCCTCGAGAGTTTTGGTCGAGCGAGAGGGCCGGGGGGTGCTCCCGTGGTATAAGTTACCACGGTCGAGAGGGGGTATATATATCGACCGCCCCTCATGTCGAAGTTATCCGGGAGGGGGTTATATCGACAACGACGACATACATACATGGGAAAATAATGTTCTCGGGGAGGGGGTATATCGACCCCCCCTCGTGTTGAAGTTATCGGGATAGAAGAGAAGAAGAAAAAAATAGAACTTTCTTATTTTTTCTTAAATGTAACTTTTGCATATATGAACATACATACATGGAAAAAATTGCTATGAACAAAAAAACATCATATATGAATATTTTGTATATACATCCATATCCATCCATCCATCCATTCATACATACATACATACATGGACAAAAAAATGCTATGAACAAAAACATCAGTAGAATTTTCTTATTTTTTCTTAAATGTAACTTTTTGCACTAGAACTATTTCAAATAATTCCTTTCAAATGCCACAAAATTTCTTAGAAGTCCTCTGATGCCTATAGATCATTTTTATTCAAAACCCCACTTTGGTCATTTGAAAATTTTGAGCAAAGCTTCCATTTTTCAATTTTGGTCCAATCTTGGCATTGAACTACAACCCTATTTTTCCTTGCTAAAAAAATTCTGAATTTTTTACATCTTGTAGTCCTTCCTACTAAACTCTTAAGTCTAGAAGGGCAGCCCCAATTTCATCTAGCAAGTCCACCAAAAAAATTCATGTAGTTTCTGTCCAGCACTAAATTTTAATAAAACTTGCACTAACAAGTTTTTCCTTTTAACAAACCAACTTGACCATCTTCACCAACATCCAAGGAGACATCATCCTGCCAAGTTTCACATAAAACAAAGTTCCCTAGCTAGCCCTAGCATTTCATCAAACAGCTTGTGGACATGGCTGAAAACATGCAATTCTCTGAAACTTTGCACTGAACCAACTTCACCATCATCACATACATGAAGGAAGGACAGAGGAGAGGGGTGGGAGGGAGGAGGGAGTACCGGCCTGTCCGGCGGGCAGTGGTGCGGCGGCGTTGACGGCAGGGCAGGGGCGTGGCGCAGTGTCGGGGCAGGGCAGGGGCGCGGCGGCGTTGGCGTCGAGGTCGAGGCAGGGGTGCATGGCGGCGTCGTCGGGGCAGGGTAGGGGCGCGATGGCGTCGGGGCGAGGCAGGGGCGCACAGCGTCAGCGTCGGGGCACGGCAGGGGCGCGGCGGCGTCGGGGCAGGCAGGGCGCGGCGGCGACGGGGCAGGCAGGGCGCGGCGACGGTGTCGGGGCACGGCAGGGGTGCGGCGGCGTTGAGGCAGGCAGGGCGCGGCGACGGCGTCGGCGTCGAGGTCCGGCAGCCTGGCGGCGTCGAGGTGTTGGCGGTAGAGAGGCAGATCGAAGAACTGAATGAAAAATTTCACAAGTTCAGCTTATATACACAGAACATTGGTCCCGGTTCGTGCCACCAACCGGTACCAATGCCCCCCTTTAGTACCGGTTGGTGCCACCAACCGGGACCAAAGGCCGCCGCTTCCCGCCCTTTGGACTGCTGAAAAGAGACCTTTGGTCCCGGTTGGTGGCACCAACCGGTACTAAAGGGGGGCATTGGTACCTGTTGGTGGCACGAACCGGGACCAATGCCAACCTTCAGTCCCGGTTGGTGCCACCAACCAGGACCAAAGGACGCGCATAGCGGCGTGGTGGTGGGAGTTTAGTCCCACCTCGCTAGTTGAGAGGGGCGCGCAGTGGTTTATAAGCCCCACTGCCGCACCCCTCTCGAGCTCCTCTCTATTGCAGGCTTACGGGCCTAATTGTCACTACTATGCCAGATGGGCCTATTGGGCCTTCTGCGGGCCTGAATCCTGGCCCATTGATGGGTTTCTAGTCGTATTCAGGCCGTGGTGGCCCAGTAGGTGGCAATTTTTTTTATTTTTTCCCAGTTTTTTTGTTTTCTTTTTTGCTTTTTTTTGTTTTGTTTCTACTTACAACAAAATACTTATTTATTTTATTTTATTTTGTTTCTACTTATATATTTGCTATTAAAGTTTCTAACAAACAAAGTTCTTTATGAAAATTCTTTTTGCTTTTAATTTGAACAGAAAATACTTTGATAATTTTAGTTGCATCAATTTTATATAATTTTAGTTTCATAAATTTTAGAGGTTGCTTATAATGTTTTGAACAGAAAATACTTTGATAATTTTAGTTTCATAAATTTTATTTATGTTATTAAAGTTTATATTATTTTGTTTCTACTTATATATTTTATTAAAGTTTATATTATTTTGTTTCAAATTACTTATTTATTTTATTTTGAGATAATTATTTTTGCTATTAAATTTTCATGCATTTACTGATTATTTTATTTTGTTTCTCTTTTAAAGTATCAGGGTTTCATACGGAAACTCATCTGTTACAAAAGGATTTCATTTTTTTGAACTTATTTGAACTCCATAGTTTTTCTATGTTCAAAATGCACCATGCAAAGCCACATCATCAATTTTCAACCCTTTCTGACTTCATTTGTTATTTTTCATGCATTTACTGATTTTTTTCAGCTATAAGACCCTGAAATTGAAAAGCATTTCAAATGAACTCTGAAAAGGTTAAAAATTGGCATGCTGTCATCATTTCACCCACGTAGCATGTGTAAGAAAGTAGAGAGGCTTACGGCCAAAACTGGATGCACTTCGTGTACAAAACGGACAATCTCTTTGGAAAAATCAGGGTTTCATACGGAAACTTGTCTGTTACAAAAGGATTTCATTTTTTTGAACTTATTTGAACTCTATAGTTTTTCTATGTTCAAAATGCACCATTCAAAGCCACATCATCAATTTTCAACCCTTTCTGACTTCATTTGTTATTTTTCATGCATTTACTGATTTTTTTTCAGCTATAAGACCCTGAAATTGAAAAGCATTTCAAATGAACTCTGAAAAGGTTAAAAGTTAGCATGGTATCATCATTTCACCCACATAGGATGTGCAAGAAAGTAGAGAGGCTTACGACAAAAACTGGATGCACTTCGTGTACAAAACGAACAATTTCTTTCGAAGTATCAGAGTTTCATAAGGAAACTGTCTGTTACAAAAGGATTGCATGTTTTGAACTTATTTGAACTCCATAGTTTTTTTATGTTCAAAATGCACCATTCAAAGTCACATCATCAATTTTCAACCCTTTCTGACTTCATTTGTTATTTTTCATGCATTTACTGATTTTTTCAGCTATAAGACCCTGAAATTGAAAATCACTACAAATGACATGGATAGATAAGTGACCAAATTAATAGTAGTTCATCATCACATTAAAATCAAAGTACATACATAGTTCAAATTGAACAACATATAGCTTTCCAGAGCATCTATTTAAACCATACATTGAAACTATGTAAAACCTTTCAATGCAACAACAAATGCGATCATAATCACAACTAAGGTAACAATTGATCCAACGGCATAATGATACCAAGCCTCGGTATGAATGGCATATTTTCTAATCTTTGTAATCTTCAACCGCATTGCATCCATCTTGATCTTGTGATCATCGACGACATCCGCAACATACAACTCCAATATCATCTTCTCCTCCTCAACTTTTGTATTTTTTCCTTCAAGTAATTGTTTTCTTCTTCGACTAAATTTAACCTCTCGACAATAGGGTCGGTTGGAATTTCCGGTTCAACCACCTCCTACATAAATAAAATCTATGTCACGTTGGTCGGCATAATTGTCATAAACAATTAATGAACCAAATAGTTATAAAAAGATAATATATACCACATCCGAATCATAGACAGGACAAGGGCCGACGGGGGCGGATACCAGAACCATCGCACTATATAATAACAAGGAATAATAAAAGTAAGAAAATTAGACAAGTATCTATCTCAAGTAAGAATTTCTTTTCTTTCAGAAAGAAGATAAGAACAAGAGGCTCACCACGGTGGTGCCGGCGGCGAGATCGGCGCGGGCGATCGACGGCGGTGAAGACGGAGACGGGGCGTGACGGACCGCTAAACCTAGAAAAATCTCGGGGAAAATGGAGCTCGGAGGTCGAGTTTCGAGAGAAGAAATATTAACTAGTGTGGCTCGGACATTTCATCGAACACCTCATGTGCATAGGAGGTGAGCTAGAGCACCCAAATGCCCTCCCCTCGCCGGCCAGCAAAAAACAGAGCAGGGTGGAGTGCTCTGCTCGCTGGCGATGGGCTATATATAGGCAAATCATTTGTCCAGGTTTGTGGCTGGAACCGGGACCAATGGTTATGGGCCAGGAGCGAGGCCCATTTGTCCCGTTCGTTCTAGAACCGGGACAAATGGGTCCAGACGAATCGGGACCAAAGCCCGCGAATTATGTACTAGTTGAATCAATGTATCAACATATCTTCAATGTATCAAAATGTCGTTGAGTGAAATAAAAGAAATGTGTTTCGGTGGCCCAAAAATGTTATACATAGGGCCTCCGGCCGGCCGTGGCGGACCAGATGCGTCCACCTGTTGGGCGCACGGCCAGCGCATTCAGGAAAACGGCCGGACGCCGCCCCATTGCCCAACTCAACCAGACAAAATCCAGACAAAATGAACGTCCATTTGAAGTCGTGTGTTGGAGTTGGCCTTAGAGACTCAAGGAGATGGCAGGAATCTATGTCGGAGTTCTATCGACTCTGTCCCAATGGGCGAACACGAGAAGGATCAGATTCCGGAAGAGCAGCTCCAAGATGAAACTCAGACATAGTACTCCTTTGACAGCTGGCATGAGCTCTAACAAAATCTGTAAATCAAGCAGGCATGCCATAAATCATCCATACATGCAACACGACACAAATCAAATAATTCCAGCCATGCCACCGGAGTAGAGTACCATCAGCGAGGAGTATGTGACGTACAGGTCTTTGTGAGAGAGTGAAGTACTGCTGAGCTCAGTCCTCCCAGTAATGGGCCAAGTTGAAGCCCTATCCGCCCCAGCTCCTGGCAGTGCATTCATATTCCAAGGGAAGGTGCACATCAATGGCAGGCTTTTGTTTTTCCTTCCTTGTGTATGTTTGTACTGTCTTTCAGTCTTCTCAGTCTCCAGCAATGACCATGCACTGCGTTCACAGGAATGGAGGAAGGAAGAACATGCTGCAACTTCAGTTGGCTCTGTCATCATGATTTTTGCAGGCAGAGAGGCAGAGGCAGAGCGGTTTCCATGGTCAATATGTCTAGTCGGACCAAGAATCCAAATCTTGCATTATTCTGTAGGGTACCATCCCTTACATCTCTGGCACTCGTGCCTGCACCATATCTCAGCTGGAGTACTGGTTCGTCTGTACTGCTACTAGTACTGTACTAGATTTATGTAAGCAATGAGGTTAGTTACAGGAACCGTATCTGACCAGGATTTGGAGTGTTATGAGAAATTTATTCTTCTTCTTCAGAAATCCTTTTGTTTTGGCAAACTTCTTCAGAAATCTCCACATTTCATATTCAAAATCTTTACTGGTAAATGGATCACAGTATGATAAAATCCAAAAGGTTGAGCTGAACTTGAGTGTTAATTACAGATACAGAGAGGGTTATTCTTCCTATAAGATGAGATACAGAAAGTAATTTGCTCACTGGAAAACTTGCACATTGCCGCTAAATTTCATTCCGCTACAGAGAAAAACTTTATACTATAGTACTAGCTGGTCAAGATGTTGAAGAAGTGTCTGCAGAATCAACAGGACCCAGCAAGCCAAAAATTATCACATTCTTGACATTTTCCAAAATCTTGAACAAGATATGTATCACTGTTTCACATCAATCTTGGAGAATGAAGTGATTTGCCATGATGATGGAGGTTTGAATAGAAGAGGTATGCATTGCTACTGCTCTAGAAGGTTGCTCTTGGCAACACATAGAGCAGTGAACACAGCTGCACCGTCTTGAATGCATCTCATCATCATGTTGATGCGTCGGGACTATACGAGGTCTGTGCGGAGATCAGCAAGGGCGAGTTTGATTTGAAGCAAGACTTACCGCGCTGCCGCACTCGAGTACTACGGGAGTAAAGTGTACAGTATATTAATTAGATGTTCTGCCATTGACTTCGGTAGCCAAGCTTGCCTCTGTTTTTTCACCATGACATACCGGTACTTTTTGCCCCTTTGAAGGGCTTTATTAATTTAAAGCCGGACGCTTTTTGCGTCTTCGTTCTAAAAAAACATGCCGGTACTTTTTCTAATGGCAGATTATATAAAAACAATCGTTGCTCAAAAAAGTAAATATAAAAAACATTTTTTTTTCTTTTTCTAACGGCATGTAGTAAAAAATCATTTTCAAATGATGGTAGACTTTATTTTGGATGACAAGCCACACGAATAACTTGCACTTGGGGGGAGCTCAATCCTTTCGAACCGTTGGAACCATGGGAGTGGAGGCGCGGCCAAAAAATTGAGCCTTGTATGTATGCCGAGGGCACGGAATACTCCCAAAGTGAACTTTTCTTTTGCGGGTCCTAAAGTGAACTTTCAAGCTATGGTGTCTAGAATTCCTTGGAAGAGATGAATATGAGAGGGATTTTCCCAAATGATGAGGAATTCCCGAAGGACTGCAATGTGAAGACTGGAATATAAAGCAAACAGTTTCGTTCGCCACGAGAACCACCTGAGCGCGAACCAGGCTAGACAGGCCCTTTTACTAGGCCTCCCAGCCCGATTGCCATAAATTGTACAAAAAATAATAATACAAATTTGTTAAAAAAATGCCATGTTCTAGGTAAAATATATACTGTATTGCGAAAAGAAAATTCATGAAAAAAGTACACAAACAAAATACCATGATGGTAGCAAGTAAATTGCCATGCATGGCAAACTCAATTTGCCATGATCCAGCAAAGCAATTTGCTATAGCTTGGTAATTTAATTTGTCATGGTCCAGCATAAACTAATTTACCATAGCTATGAAAACGGAATTGCCATGAGATTTAATTTTAGAGAACAAAAGTTGTACAAACTGTTGTGAGAACAATTTCTTTTGCCATGGTGTGAGCATGAAAAATTACCATGAAAAAAATGAAATTATAAATTAAAAGGTAGAGTTGCCAACGGGCACTATATGAATTTACCACCAAGCTAATGATTGATTTGTCGTGTCAAATGAAGATCTTTTCCCAAAAATTACCATGTAAGTACTATGTTTTCTATTACCCATTGGAACGATAAGAAAAAAAACTCCCAAAAACCTTGGAAATTTTTGAAAAAACATGAATTTAGTCTTTTTGGTCACATGGCAACAAATACCAAAAATATGTTTTACTAGAACATCACAAATTATTGAATTTTTTTACATTGCTCACATGGCAAAAATGGAAATTTTGTCCATATAAAACATGGTAAAATTTTGGGAAATTTTGCAATTGGCGCATGGCAAAAATTATGAATTTTGATCTTTAAACCATGGAAATGTTGAAAATTTTCATGGTATTTAACAAAAGGATTTTTTCATGCTATGTAGATTTTTTTTTGCTGAAGATGAAAAAAGCGCATAACATAAATTTTCCATGTCCCATGTAAAAAATTAAGAAGAAATCTGTATTAAAATATTTTTTACATGGCAATTATATATTGGTGATATGGCAAAATTGAATTGTTGACATTGCAAAAGTTTTAAGATTTTTGCCATGGCAAAACTTTAACAAATTATTAACCTTTCCATGCAAAAGCATAGCAACTTTTCTCTAAACTTGGCTTGTGAACATTACAAAAATATCCATCGCTAACCCACAAGATATCCATGAGCGCCTTGTTTACAGTGCAACTCTTCTTATGCGAGAGCTCGAAGATCTTGGGGCGATGTCTTTCAGGCGTTGCAGCCTAACACCCCTGAGCTATGGAGCATCCCAAAACGGTACTTTGTTTCTTTTAACGTTTGTGGCCGCCACAAAGACGTCTTGGTCATTGTCATTACATGTTGTATCCCCAAGGGATAATGCTCAAAATACAACAGTTAAAAAATGATTGTCGTTTTACATAGCCCGCAAATATTCGGATCGGACAATCTGGACAAATTTTCTCGTTCAACGGTTGTCACCTAATTTGTCCAAAACCATTCGGACGGTCTGAAATCCTTGAAACCGAACTGGGGCAAGGGAACTTTGCGGGAGTATGAAAATCCGCCATGTCGGACTCCGACAACACGGGCCCACCCAAAATCCCTCTCTCTCCCTCTGCTCTAGAACCCTTCTCCCCACATTCATGCTGCTCAAAGAGGATGTGATCGGACGGCCACCTATCTGCTCATGCCAGCTGATCGCGCGCAACATTCACACCGGAGCGGCGACCGAGAGCCTACTTTAGCTGATGCTGGCATTTAAGCAGTGTCGGTCCGCCTGCCCCGACTATTTAAGGCGGCCGACCACGAACGCAAGCCTTGCACCACCACATTTCCACCGCTCCTCTGCTCTCCTACATACCTCCACCACCGTTCACTATGATGGGCAAGTCTGACGCCTCCAAGTGGTTCCCAACTCGCTTATTCTTTGGATCTTGGGGAAGCTCCGGATCTTGGCACCACCGCCCATTGTCTTTAGGCCCTCGGCGTCCATGGCTCCCTCGGACGTCAAACCATAGTCGTTCTCCTCAGACAATGGGGAGCAGAAGCCGCCCCTCCTTGCCAAGGTTGTTGCACCGGACTAGTTCATGTGACAGATGTAGATGGTGCTGAGGGGTCGATCATCGAGCGCGGTCCGGCGTAGCCATTCCCTGCGCCCCATAAGGCGTCCAAATTGAACACCGCGTGAAGGAGGAGCCGACCTCCCCACATCGCAGTCCCGACTTCCACACTAGAGAAGCAACCATCTCCATTGCATCCCCAGCCCTGGAGCCATTGGTGGGTGCTCGTCGTGAAGACACGAGAGTCGTCCTCCCTAGCGTGTTCCCAAGCTGCGCGGCTGCCTCGACTAATACCTTAGTGGCGGCGACGCGTCCTCCTTAGCGACCAACAAATGCCTCGTTGAGGTGGAGCGACGGGAATGGCAAACATGGTGTGTTTGACAAGTTGTGAAGACAGGCGTCGTGCCAGCCTCGGTGCTCATAGACCTGACGCTCGCGGAGGCATGGGCTCTGGATTGGTCCAAGACCATCGAGCAAACCAGCGCCCGCCATCGGCACCGACTCAACAACTAGCTCCTCCCAGTGGGTTGGCTGAGTCCGAGTGTTTGGCCCGGCTCCCGGGCAAGGCGGAATTGTTGCCGCCAGGTGGAGGAAGCCGAGCGGCTGTGCTGTGATCACAACGGTGGCCAATCAGAGATGTCATGACTCCTGGCAGGCCTTTCGATACTCGAACGACGACGACGACAGCAACGACGACAGAAGTTCCTATGGTCAGGGGGTCATGCGTCCGGTACCTCGCCTAGTTTAGTTTAGCTATATTTAAATTTAGTCTGACTTTGTTAAATTTCGTCCGCTTGATTGTAAATATACCCCCCTCCCCCAACACACACAAGCTGTTCCCCTCACTTTGAGCTAGTGACTACGGTTGGATGACCGGTTCCGCCCGCTGTCCACGAACTCATTTGTTTTTGATGATCCGTGTTGGAGTTGCAAGGACAATACTCGTTTTTGGACTAACGTAAGCTTACCAATTCGTGGAGAATACATGCACCTGGTTTACAAATTCTTTGGTGCACTGTGTAAACTCCAAGTTTGACCGTTTGTGAAGGGAGAGAGACTGGGATGAATACGTTGGAAATGCTGCCAGCCGGGAGAAGCGCGCGGCAGGGCCGAGAATAAGAATGATTGCGTATCTTTGGACCGAGAGAAACCAGAAGTGCGTCATCAATTCATCACCATCATCACACTTTCTCGTTGACAGCTAACCACCACCATGAATGTACACATCCTGCAGAGCCCTAGGCAGCTCGGCCTGCATTGAAGCTGTGCAGGAGACTACTGGAGTACACATTGCGATCCACTGCTGCTTTGCTGGGGTGGGCCTATAAATTCGCACCCTCGCCTGTGCTCTCCCCCCACCACAAGTTCTTCCTCACTCGAGCTATAGCCAGCTAGCCTTCTTCTTCCTCTGCTACTACTGCCATTGTCTGTCCGTGCCTTCCAGGCCCAAGTACTGCCATTTCACGGTATGAAGAAGCAGCACTGCATTTCTCAATCCTTTCCTTGGTGCATTTCTTGCCTTCTTTCTTGAATCTTGAGTGCTGCTAGCTGTTTCTAAATCAAACGCACGCATTTGTCCGAATATGTTTTGGCCTGAGTACTACTAACTTGCTATCGATGGATGTGAAGGTGCTGCAGGGGGCTAGCTTAGCAGGGCGTGGAGGATGGAGCGCGCGAACACGGAGCTGTACCTGGAGAACCTGTGCATCATGCAGGCGAACGAGCGGCTCCGGCGGACAGCACAGCTGCTGGCCCAGGAGAACGAGCAGCTCCTCGCCGATCTCAAGCGCAAGCAGCAGCACATGGCGGCCTCCTCCAAGACGGCGGCCCAGCTGGCCAAGGGCGGCGGGCCGTCCGGCGCTAACGTGGCGTCGGCGCGCGCGGCGCCGTCCAAGTCCGGCAAGCAGCAGCCCCAGTGATCGCGCCGGAGATGCGCGCGCGCGTGCATGCATGCACTCGTGGAAGCTGTAGTCATCTTTGCGAAACACTAGCTAGTAGTAGTATGTAGTGTACGGGATAGGTCCATCAGAGCTGGCATGGATGGTTTAGTTCTACTTTTGGTTATGTGTAGCAGCTAGCGCTTTGGCCTTTGGGGGTTATATTTGCATGGCTTTTCTTGTTGCAGTGTGATGGCCTGAGCCCTGATGGGTACGTAGGTACCAGAGTACGAAAGATTAGTTCACGTTATTCCAGTAATGTACTTGCGAAATCCGCGGTTTAACGTGAACAATTTGCGAAAATCCATCTTTTACAAACACGGCGTCATGTTTATGCAATGCCAGACAGGTGAATGCGTTTCAACAAGCGAGGCTCCTTGACTGATTTTCTTTTCTTTTTCGAAAAGGGGTGCCTCACAGGAGGCACACAACCATTCTTTGACTGAAATAGGTTCCGAGTTTGCCGGATATTACTTCAATCAGACCACACTATAAACACTAAAAAAAACTCTGAAGAGGATTCCAACATTAGTACTATAAATACAACTCAATTCCACCAAAAAGAAGGGTTTATATTGTTTGTTTTTCTTGAAACAGAGGTAGTCAGATGTGGTACATTTTCCTGACAGTAAGCAGGAAATGAATATAGGACAGTATTCTGATCATGGTCTCTTGGGTGGACGTGGCACAACACGATCGGTTGAACTCGTGAATTGAATTGCAATGGAGGTAGCGCATGACTCGAGGTTGCATGCAATGCAATTGATCCTCAACTGCAGACTACGTCACCAGCACTCGAGTGAGCCTAAGTCCAGTCCAATTAATCGTTAGGTTTGCGTCCTATCCACATCGATACGTACTATGTTTCCCCTTTTCATTTCTGCAGCGCAGACGATGCACATTCCGCTGGCAGTTTCACAATGCCAGGCTTTTTCAGTTACAATATGTTAGTGTATACAGTAGAACTTAATACAGTATTATCGTATTAGTGCGAGAAAGGTTTGGAGTGTAGTGTAAAAAATGCTCAGACGGGGGAGTAGTAATTATTTGTTTTTGTTAGAGATGGATGGAGGAAGGCTATCCGGCTATATTAGCATTTTTTGGGAATATGCGGGGTGCGTGTCTTTTCATTGGCAAGTAAGAAAATGAAGCAAGCATAAAAAAGAAGTAGAAAATGAAGTACGTTAAGGGGGCATCCCAAATCAAAACACATCAATCAAACACTAATCTGGGTCGCTTGAGAAGAAGACATGGGGTTCCTCAGCCCTAGAATACCCGGAACGATCTACAACAATATTCGACTCAGACCCCTGGCTTCGGCTCTAGCCCAAAACCGCGCTTCGTCTTGGATTTACGAAAGTACACACAAGGCCAAAAAAAAGTGGTATTTAACTACAAAACTCCCAAACCAGAGGCAGGAGAGGGAAAATGCCCTCCTTGCTGGTTGCGTCCACGAACGCTGTGGGACCATCCCCCCTGGCATGCCGCAACCATGGTTCAGGTTGGGTGGCCCCGTCGACCACCGCACGACAGGGGAGAGAGCAGGGCTGCTCCAAAATCGCGCATCCATGACGTTGGGCTGGCAAACCAACACACCGGTTATAGAGGAGGAAGACGGGTGGGAGAGAGGACAACATGTGGGCCATATGCCAGTCTAATTTTGAGTCAAACGGTGTGAGTTTTCTCATGCCACATCATCACTTATGGAGGGACCCACCCGTCAGATTTAGTGTCAGGGGCTGCTAATCGACCGATCAGTGCTTTCGGCCAATTGTCAACAGAAAACCAGATTGTTTTTGTCAAAAAAAGTGAAAGGTTGTGGTATTTTTATTTAGGATTCGCAACTATGGTGGTTATTGCAATTTACTCCATTCCTCAAGCAGCTTGCGGACGGATGATGAGAGCGATGCTTAGTCCCTCCCACACACACATTCTACGGCCGCCGCCTCTCTTGGTCTCAAACATTTTGGGAACTGAGTATACAAAACTCATG
The DNA here is from genome assembly GCF_018294505.1 of Triticum aestivum. Taxonomy (NCBI): domain Eukaryota; kingdom Viridiplantae; phylum Streptophyta; class Magnoliopsida; order Poales; family Poaceae; genus Triticum; species Triticum aestivum. Next base: position 471,657,669 of record NC_057811.1, read on the forward strand.
CGTTTTTTCTATCCTCTGTTTATATGTTGCGGTTCGATTTATGTGTGTTGCAGAGTTTGTGTACCTTGTCATGCATGAACACGCTGAACCTACACGGCAAGTTCAGAAAGAAGCCAGACAACCACAAAGCTATATATGCTGACTACTGAAAGCTAATAATCATGAAGATTGATAATGGTTACTTACAGGCGAACAGAAGGTCTATTCTATCTCAATTTTCTCAAAAGGTACTCCATGGGTACATAGGATCTTTATAATACGGTGAACTATCACATCTTCCTCCGTGCAACATATAATTTTGACTTTCTTGAGATGTTGTGATAGCAATGATTATTCGTTTGAGTTACAGCTTTCATCAGTTTTGTTCAAATGATAGTCCTGTAGCAAACAAAATATTTTGCAACAAAAGGTAAATGGTAATTTCAAAGATAAAAGCTATCATACTTGGAGAATATATATACCTCAGAAGTTTGCAAATCTAGCTGAAGTATCAGTGTCTCTAGAATGGGTGAGTGCTGGAGAAAGTAAATCAATCAAGTGAAATCATCAGCCACACACCACTCATTGAGCAACAACTTTTTTAGCTTCCTAAACATGGGGCGCCATGTCAAATCCATTCTCAAAACAGACAGCTGGAAAATGAAGAGGGTTAAACAAAATTTCAAGATATAACTTCAGAAGTACACAATGCTTTTTGAGATACATAAGTACATGCTTTGAAAACTTTCTGGTGGTTCTTATTTTTCATAGTAATTAAGTGTTACCAGACACCAAGATTGATAATCCAAGCTGTACTTTAATCTCAATCCTACATGTTTGAATATTAAAAATGCCTAAAGTATCAAGTAGCGGTGTGCATGCAAACATGCTCAAGAAACATCAAGATTCAAGCATGTGAATTAGTGAAAACATGTAACACACACAAGGAGCTTGTTCCATAAGCTTCTATTGATAGATAACTGGATACAAACTTACATGGGATCTAGTGGATGGCAAAGAACAATTGGAGTTAGAAAAAGTGGGAGCATACCCTTATCGGATAGTCTGAAGCCAATGAGATTTGGGGCAGAAATAAGAGTGCGGGGATCAAAACCAAAACTCGTGTTGTGAATTTTAAGAAATCGTAATGACTGGGACAAGAGATTCACATGGATATGACAAGCTTTCATCTCTAACACCTCTAGCACCTTACAGCTCGAAAAATCCAGAGAGCATCCCTCAAATCGCATGCGGTAAAGATGTAACCTCTTCAAGTGCGATGAGACAAGAGTCATGTTGATTACCTGCCAGGGAAAACAAATTCGAAGCACTGGAACTTCACAGGATAAAGCATGCAGGAGCCATGGTTCCATGTGTCGGAATGCCTCCTTGGCCCAATTGGTGTTCGCAGTCTCCTGACAACCAGAACGGATGTCACATACATTCAGAGGCGTCGGGTCACGGAGACGAAGCAGCTCATTGACAAACAAGCTGGAGCCCGTAGCGCCGTGGTAGCTCTCGGGATCATCAATGGGTAGGGCGGGCACGGACTTCCAGAGCGTGCGCCAGCGCCTAGAGAGCACGCATGTCCGCACGGCGTCGCGGGAAAGCAGGAACGACATCACGTACTGGAGGAGTTCGTCCGGGAGGGCGCTGATGCGGTCCTCGCCACGAGCCACCGCCACATAGCGTCAGTGCGCGGGAACAACCAGATGGGGAGTAGGCAGGGAAACACAAGATAATCACCACATCACCTCGTCTGCAGGAGCTCGTCCGGCAAGGTGCCGATGCCGTCCTCGCCGCCGGCCGCGGCCGTTTCGATGTTTTCTTCGTAGTTGAGCCTCTCAGACATTCCGTCGAACGTGTGGCCTGCGCCGAAGCTGCAGAGTTGCAGGACGCAGTGAGTCAGTGAGTGAGAGCAGCCACAGGGAGAAGACAGACGGGAAGAATCCGTGATTATCACCTCCGGCCGCCACTAGAAGACCTGCGTGCTCCTCCTCCTAGGTGGTGGGAGAGGAAGACAAACAGGGAGTGGCGGAAGAGGTTATCACCACTGCCACCGCACGCTTGACACCTACAACATCGTCGGTGATGCGGCGAGTTCCAACGGGCTTGCGGGCGATGCGCGGCGAGCTCCAATGTCCGACGCCGGCGGTGCGGCGGCGTATTTGTTCCTCTCTCTGTCTCGTTCGATCGTTTCTGCTCGTTCGCTGGGATGATGGGCCAGGGCGACCCCAATTGACTCAAAAGGTCCAGTTAACTGTTCCTTTTTTATAAAAAAAGGTCATGAACTAAAAAAACATTTTCTTATCTCTGAATTTGTGAAAAATCTGTCCTCTAATATAAAAAATTAACCATGGGTGTTAAAAAATGTATTTAAACGTGCTATGGTCCTATAATTTGAGTTGTCATGTCAACAAAAGAAGAAGAAAAATGTCACAATAAAAAATGACATCTCTTATAATATAAAAATGCCATCTCTTAATAAACAAAAAATGCCATCTCTAAATAATAAAAATGCAATCTCTCAATAAAAAAGGCCATCTCGAAATATAAAAATGCCATCTCTTAAGAAACAAAGAATGTTATCCTTAAGAATAAAAAATGCCATGTACAAAACAAAACTTGACTTTTCAACCAAAAAAAGGAAAACCAATTAAATTGCCATGTGACATAGTCCAGAATTTTATAAACCGCCTTTTTAATTTTCTCTAGAAAAATTGCCATATGGTGAAAAGAAAGGAAAAAAAGAGAGACTAGGATTCGATGCCAGGACGTTAGCCAGTGCGGTGGCTGAAAATATTTTGAATGGTCCTACGTTTGCTGGCTTTTATCTTACAAGGAACTAGTTTCAAAATCTGACGTGGCTCCAATCCTGCGCCAAGAATTGTGCAAACGAATCTAACGGGAGAGGGCACATTCGTTGGGATTGGCCCCCTTACTATTTCCCTCTTTTTTCTTTGAAGGAATGGCCGAGTGCTCCTCTCGCTTGCTTTGATCTGTCAGAAATATGACTGTGGGCCCAAATCCAAAAAAAAAGGAGAAAAGACTATTTTGGACAATGGGGGTGGGGGCATAGGCACATATATATTACAATTAAGCACAATTTACATGGAGGACTTAAAAATAGAGAACGATTAAAATCGGCCTACCGGCCAGACATTGTGTTCGTTGGCTAGCTGAGTGCAGGCGTTCCCTTATCCCCTCCCATCCACACGCTTCCTCTCCTTTCTCTTTCCCCACACAACAGGCAGAGGGATATGCTGGAACCGGCATGGCGGCGTGCTCCATGGTGGTCGCGTCATGCTAGAACCGGCATGGCGACATGCTGGAACCGGCACAGTGGCGAGCTGTGATGGTGATGGAGGTGCATCCGTGATACTACTGCCGCCTAGGGGTGCTGCGATGACAGCGGCAAGTATACTACATGCTAAAACGTTAATGAGGGATGTTAAGACAACGATCACGCTGCTATAAGGTGGCGGCGATGGGTGCGCCATGTTCTACGATGGGGCACCAGATGGATGTTGCACCATGGCAATGGCGCTGCTACTGCAAGCAGAGAGCAACGAGTTGGAGGATGATGAGGACATGGCCGTGAGGTGGCGCATTTGTTCGTCTCTCTCGAGGCCTCTTTTCCTCTTGCTTGCTTTTTCTTTCTGAATAGTCCCCGGGCAGCGCTGTGTAGCGAGACGTAGCGTGCTCTCGCATCAAGCACCTCACTAAATGGGCCAGCCTAGTCACGCGGGAAACACCGCCTCGTTTTCACGTTTTTTGTTTTTGTTTTTTAGTCTTGTTTACACTTCCAAATATAATAACAAAATATATTGCAAAATATGTTTTACATAAAAACATCTGAAAAAAATGTTAAATGTGTATACTGAAAATGTATAGAAAAAAATACAATGCATGTGAAAAAAGTTGATCATGTATTTAAATCTTTTAATCACGCATTTGAGAAATAATTAACAAGTATATGAAAATATTTCATGAAGCATTAATGTTTTTAAATGTGTATAGTAAAAAATGACCATGTATTCAAAAAATAAATATCAAAGTTTTATTTGAAAAAATTTAATCAAGCATTTAAAAATGTTAAAATATGTATAGAAAAATGTCGGCCATGTATTAAAAAAATTATTAAATTTGTATAAAGAAAATATTTCTGGAAACAACCTCTTGCAGAATTGTAAGGAAAGGCTGCGTACAATAGACCCAAAGTGGCTGGACCCTTCCATGGACCTTGCGCAAGCGGGAGCAATATGCATCGGGCTGCACTTTTTTTTATAAAGAAAACGTTTCTCATGTGTACAACGCAGAAAATATGAGAAAAAAGTTGATCATGTATTCACAAAATGTTAAAGCATTTGAAAAAATGTTAACCAAGTATTTGAAATTTTTTAGTCAAGCATTTGACAAATGTTAAATGTGTATAGAAAAATCGTTGACAATGTATTAATAAATGTCAAACTTGTATCTCAAAAATATTGAGCAAACATTTCAAAATGTTCAAATGTGCATAGAAAAATGTTGTCTATATATTTAAAAAAAGTTTAACTTGTGTTTGGGAAATGTTGCTCAAGCATTTGAAAAATGTTACAAATATGTATAGAAAAATCGACCATGTATTAAAAATGAGCTCTTTTAGGGTGATTGGCGAGTTACAACTCGTAATTTCATGTAACTCTACCCTTGTTTTTTCCTGACCGTCGGATCTGAAAAATCAGTTAAAGGTTTGTTTTTTGGTCAAAAGGGTAGAATGGTCAGATTTTTCCAATCCGTTCCGAAGAGAAATAGTTCGTCCGCCCCCGCACAGATAACTCTTTCCGTCGTTCCAAAGCATTGCCGCCGCCGCCGCCGCCCTTTCTGTCGTTCCGATCAAGAGATCTGGCGGCGGCCCCAATCCATTCAAGCAGCCAACGCCAGGAACTGCTAACCGCTGCGGCGCGCCGAGCCGGCCGACGTCTCCCTGCCCCACCGCCACTGCAGCGCCTCCCTCCGCCAAGCAGCCGGCGACGCCCAGCAACGCCGGCGAGCACTCCGTGGACAGGTACCTTTCCCTCCCCTACACCCCTTCCCCCCCCCACCCCCCCCCCCCCCCCCGCCCCGCACGTTGGTAGTCAGACTGTCCGCCGGCTGTCAGAGGAATTTCAGTTGCTTGATGCGAACCGTACTGCGTACTAATTTGCTAGTGGCGCCATAACATTTTCTATGGAATACACTGTATGGAAAATACTCTCTCTGCATGTATCAAATCAAGACTGATCACGGGTTAGGTTCAGAGAATAGGAGCTGGAATCATTGGCAAGTCAATGACTGAATTATAAGTCGGTAGGCTCACTCGCCACCGAATATGATTCCCATTCTAGATTACACGCACTGTCATTGAATGAAAAGCATGATTAAATCCAACAACCTTGTAGTGGGAACAAATGTCAATATGTAGCTAGCTAGAGAGATTAGAGGCAGAAGAAAACAAATTGAAGTGATCACATAACAGTTGCAGTTTTATTCAGTTTGCAGTCAAACTTCATATGACATCATAGGAACCAAATGACCTACCTTAATTAACCAATAGTACATGAAGAGTACAAAACACACAATCAGTTTGTTGTGAACAACCGCAAGAGATATAGTCTAAAGAATCAGTACTAACTAGCCCCACCATGAAAAAGGCAGCCTAAATTAGGTGAGCTAGCTAGCATGCCAGCTTAATTAATCAGTGTGCGGATTTTTTTTGCGGGATCCTCATTTTCACATTTAGTACCCTGTGGACAAAGTTATATGCTGCATTCAAGATTACTGCTTTTGAAGTTTGTGTTTAATATAAAAATTAATGGATGTGCTATGATGTTGTGCAGAAGAGACAGATCAGTCATAATGTGGCCAAGTTCAAATTAGTTTCCCTAGACCTACTTCTGTTTTGGGCCTTGCAATTGGCCGATATATAAGATGCAGGTCTGACCATTTGTACTGCTCATATCCTGGTGTACAATTATGATGTTGAGTTATGGTCATCCTTTTTAGTACATGGAGTGAGTTGAATATTCTGATTCTGTTTTCTGTATTTTGTTAACCGACTGCAGAGGGAAGGATGCTACTGGTGAGGAAGTAGTCAAGCCTTATACTCCAAATACACTGGATTTTGATATTGGATACTTTGAGCTTGTTTTAAAGGTAATTTATCGTAAACATGTTCCAACCCCATTGGATGTCTCTTATCATTGATTCTGATGGTAAAAAGGCTATGTGACCAGTTGACTAGAATAATTTAATAATTAGCTTCATTGTATACCATATTATTAATTCACTTCTGAAGATATGCTGCAGCCAAATAGTTCTTTCAGAACATGACCAGCCATCCACAGTTATGAGCTGTTATATCGTGTTAACTGCTGTGTTGTGATTGGTTGCCATGAAAAGCAATGCACAGATTTTAAATAGTACCATATAAACGGTGCATAGAATTGTCCATAGGTTGGTACAGTATGTACAATTTTTAGCTAGCATAAATCTGAATCTTGTAAAAGCAGTGCAGTAGCAACAGCGTTGAACTGAACTTCTTTGTTGCAATATCCATTATATTTAAGCACCAAGAGCATCACTTAGTTTAAGTTTTTATCTTGAGAACAAGAGAACAAAACATAGACTAACCTGAACAAAATAAGCCATGATGGAACTTCTGAATCTCTGAACCTTTTATCTTGAGGGGAACATGTGAGCATGGAAATTATTTTACATCCAGTACATGATTGAGACCAGTTGATAATTTATATGTGATATGCAGGAAGACATGGCCGATGCAAGTGCAGAGTGTTTGGATGAGTACGTAAACATTGTCAGCAGGATGTTTCATAGCGAGGATGAAGGTTTTGAGTTCTATAACAAGTATGCTCTTGAGAAAGGCTTTAGTGTGAGAAAAGGCTATGTTGAGTGGGATGAAGCGAACGAGAAGATAATTCTGAGGAAACTTGTCTGTAGTCGTGAAGGTTGCCGTGAAGAGAAGCACATGAAGAGGAAGAGAGAAGATAGGAAGAGGAAGCCACGGAATATCACTCGTGTGGGGTGTAAAGCGAAATTTGTCATTGCAAGAGTCGCGAAAACAGGGCGGTGGTTTGTGAAGGATTTCATCGATGAACACAACCATCCTCTGGCCCCACGAGACCTTGCTTGCTTTTTGCGTTCCCACAGAAGAATCAGCGACGAGCAGAAAGCAGACATTATAGAGATGGAAAGTGTTGGAATCCGGAAACACAAAATCATGGATGTGTTGTGCATGCAGTACGGTGGATACGACCATGTTGGATGCATGACGAGGGACATCTATAACTTCTGTCATCGCTACAAGCAGGAAACAGTCGCTGCCGGTGATGCTCAGACGGTGATCTGTCACATGATGGAGCGGCAAGAGAGAGACCCAGATTATTTCTTCAAATACTTGGTTGATAAAGATGGGCATCTGAAGGGATTGTTCTGGTCCGATACTCAATCCCGCCTTGACTACGAGGCTTTCGGCGATGTTGTGGTTTTTGATAGCACATACAGGACCAATAAGTACAATCTGCCGTTTGTGCCATTTGTCGGGTTGAATCACCACCGCAGCACAGTTATCTTTGGATGCGGGATCATTTCTCATGAAACTAACGAGGCGTACGAGTGGATGTTGCGGACATTTTCTGAAGCCATGTCGCAGAAGCATCCGATATCTGTAATCACTGACGGGGACCTTGCAATGCAGAGAGCGATCAGGGTGGTGTGGCCTGACTCATACCACAGGCTGTGTGTATGGCACATTCAGCAGAACATCATACGCCATCTGCATGATGATGAGGTTAGGGAAGAATTCAGATCTTTCATATATGACTCGTCTTCTATTGAAGAGCATGAGAGAAAATGGATAGAGTTCTTACGAAGGAATGAAGTGACAAGTGAGGAGTCGTGGCTGCATCAGATGTATCAGATGAGGAAGCTGTGGTGTGCTCCATACCTGGTGGGGCGCTGTTTCTTAGGATTGAGCAGCAATCAGCGGAGTGAGAGCCTAAACTCTGTGCTACATACACATCTTGAGGGTAAGATGACATTGTTTGATATGCTAGAGCACTATGAGCGTTGCCTTTCCGGACGACGCTTGAACGAGGCGATCCTAGACATCGTGGCCTTGCAGTCCGTTCCATTTACAGACGCTGATGCTTCAAGTCTCGAGAAACATGCTGCCCGGGTTTTCACGCCTTGTATGTTTCAGTTGGTCAGATGGAGCATAAGTGTTGTTAGCAAATGTGTTATCAGCGAGATACTAGATGCATGGGAGTTGACTACATATGTTGTGGCTAAGATCGATAGAAGAGAGAAGAAGTTTGAAGTGCGCTGTGAGATGAAGGAAGGTTCTTTGTACAGGATCAGTTGTTCTTGTCGTAAGCTGGAATGCTTGGGAACACCTTGCTCTCACATATTCTACATCTTGGGAATACGTCAAGTGGAACTGCTGCCTAGGTGTTGTGTTCCCATGAGGTGGACGATGAGTGCGAAGTCTGCATTCCCTCCGACCAGAAAGAGCGAGATGTATGACTATTCGGCAAGCCTTATGAGGTACCGTGAGTTGCGGAATTTGAGTCACGCGGCATGTTTCCGGGCATGTCAATCTAGTGAGGAGTATCAGCATCTGAAGATGGTTCTGAGTGAACAAGATGGCAGCAAGGAATCAAGCCGTGGTGAGGAAGAATGCATTAGATTTGGTCCGGTGCTGCCACAGACCACGGAAATTGATTGTGGAGATTTGGAAAAGGTTCTGGACCCAGTGCATGTGCAAGGCCGAGGTGCACCGAAGAAAAGGCTGCAGGCAAAGATGAAGAAGCAAAGATCAAAGAGGAAATGTGGCTACTGTGGGGTGGAAGGTCATAATCGGCGTAAATGCAATAAATTGAAAGAGGTGTCAAATATGTCTTAACTTTGATTTTTACATCTGATTTACTCATTACTATAGTGCACTGATTATATCTGTTGCTGTGTAGGAAATGATGGCAGCAAACTGTTAGCTACAGCTCTCTGTACAAGGCCATTGGCAAAATGGACGCAGCTGTTGAGCCTCAAGAGAGTGATGTTGTGTTGGTGGCGAAGTGCCCCAACCCTGATTATCCTATGTGAGCATTACTGTGTTTCTTGGTCTTTTCTTTCCACTTTGATCCTGTGGTGCAACCTAGCTGCTAAAGCCTAAAAGTATTATCTGTTATATGGACATTGAGTTCTTTTTGTCCTAAAGCAAGTTTACATGTGCTAGCAGAAAGCCATTCCTACATGCAGGGAGGGGCTCTCTCAACTTGCTCCTTGAGCATGATGCTTTGTCTTTTTGGTTTTGTGAAGAACAAATTACTTTATTTGTTACCTGAGATTCTGATCATGTTTGATCCTTAATTTATTATAAGTATGGGTCCATTTTACATGACTGAGCTTGTGCATGAACCATGGAAGTTTTCCTCAGGCACATATTTCTTCTTGTATTATCAGTTTTTTTATAATGGAATGCAACTATGAAATGGAAACATGCTAGTCTCCAATATGAGGACATTTAAGGTGTACTGCCTGGAGCTTTCGATAAAAGAAACTATGTTCATTGATCAAAGTTGATTCTTTTGATTTACGCACATAACATTTGAGTGACCAATGATAGCAAAATATTCTGATCCTGAATCCTTCCTATGTTTCCTTGAACCAGGAATGCCATGTGAAGGAGGGTATGAGGAAGATTTTGGATGGTCAGCGACAAGGGCGTCATCAAGAAGAACAGGGAGCTGCATGCATTTCCTGGGTAGCAGTTCTAACTGTTTTTGTCATATCTCATTGTGGATTAGTGAGAATGTTATGTAATTAGTGATCTGCAGTCCAGATAGTTTAGCAAGTGAGATGTTTGCTGTGTTGAGGATGTCAGATTGCTCGGCTGCAGGTGGGGAACAGTGCCGACTTTGTGTTTTTGTGGACGGGTCGAGGCATATTCTATCAGATTTTCTATACTGTGCTTTCAGGATGTTGTATAATACAATTTGCTGGAGCATGCCATCGCTTATACAGGTTTAAGATTATGCATTTTACATGTGACGTTGGCAGGCATATGATTATGCACGTTTTCGGATCTAGATATATACAATGACGCACACATTCGCCTTTAACAGTAGATTTTAATAGTAGAGATAACTGGATCATCACGTGTATTGATGTCTTTGATGTCCATCTTCCTCCGTGATCCGCGCCGCACTCCCCCTTGTGCTTGACTGCTGTGCCACCCAGGAATAACATGAAGATGCATCAACGGTTTGAGTGCGATCGTTACCGACTCCGAGTTGCAGCGGAAGAAGATGAGTCGATGTAGATCATACTTGGAGTCCCTCGAACCATAGAAAATGTAGCTTCACCCCTCCTAAGATTTCTTTGAAGCTCCGCCACTGATTTCAAGTGGAGTCCCTCGTTTAATTGACGTTATGAACATAAAACTGGTTTGGACTAGTGCAGCACATGCAATACAAAAATAGTAAAAGCCACAATTAAGTGTGCGGGCAGCAAAGGAACCTTTCATCTAAAAATTGAGCAACAACTCAAAGTTGAAAGCCTATTATTGTAAACATAGTCTCACAATTGTCACTTCAATGAAGTGATTGTTGGTTCGAAAATAATGAAAAAACTACTTGGGACAATAGTTCAGCTATAAAGCTTGAAATTGTAGAAAAACCAAAAGCCTACTGAAGAGGCTCGTCACTGCTGCCGAAATCCAATGCCTTCTTCGGATTGTTATCTGCAAGTTTCTTCCTTTTGGGCGATGACCCATATTCGCCCAAGTCCCTCTCGCCGATATCCATGTACCCACATGCATATATGTCTTCTTCGGACATGTCCTGCCCAAATGCATGCGAAAGGTATTTATGCAAATGATGTGGCCATTTTTTGTATAATAAATAGGAACTTGGAAATATAACCAACCTGTTCAGACATGTCATCATCGCTATTATCTAAGAATGCACAATTCTTCACAATGTACAAATGACATTTCTTTATCCCTTCTAAAGCGTGCAACATTTCATCGACGTCATGCTGGCCTGACATCTGTACCATTCCTTCAGGTGGTACGCACCCAGGCTTGATGTAGTACAAATCTGCTTCCCCTTTGTACCCATGGTAACGCAAATTTTTCACCATTATCTGCCAGTCCACCTTGCCAGGTTCAACTACTGTCGTCATACCAGGTTTCTTGTTGTGGTATGCTTGAGGAACATGAGAAAGTTCTTCGTCCACATGAACAATAAATTGCATTACAACTACCTACATACGGCTCGTTGACATCAGTTTTTGCACAATATTAAAGTGTTCATACGTAGGATGTGCATACCATTTGTAAAACATACTTACTCGGCGACGTGGTGATGAGACAGATTGTTCCGGTGGTGCGATGTCGCATTTTGCCTGCGGAGGTGGTGATGAGACAGATTGCTCTAGTGTACTGATGTCTTGTTGTGCCTGAGCATGCTGTTGATATAAATTGATTTTCGTTTGTGTGTGGATAATTTAATGAATAATAAGTAAATAATGAAAGGTACCTTCGTGCCTGTACTAGCATGGTCTTGCATCATACCCCCTTCCATGCGGATCTCCTCCATTTTGGCCTTCTCATCCTGCTGAGCCTGCTGTGGTTACAAACTGATTTTGCTTTGTGTGTGGATAACATAATGAATAATAATCTTAGTAAAGGAACGTACCTTCAGACGTGTATTAGCACGGTCCTACATCGTATTTCCTTCCATGCGGATCTGCTCCATCTTGGCCTTGTAATCCAGATCATTGCGGTCCTTCGGTAAGTTAAGGTCCATGCCCGCACGCGTCTGCATGTTATTGAAGCCCATTTTACCACGCTCGAGATGTAGAACGCGGTCTTGCATCATATTCCCATTCCCTTCCAATCGGATCCCCTCCATCTTGGCCTTGTGATTCATGTCATTACGCTCCTGCTGCAACATACGGTCCATGTTCGCACGCGCCTGCATGATATTGAATTCCATCCTGCCACGCTCGAGTTGCATAGCGCGATCCAGGTCCTTGCGCTCCTGCTTCAATTTTAGGTCCATATCGTCATGGAAATGCTTCAACCTCTGATCCATGGCTGCACGCTCCTCGGTCATCATCTGTTCCACGGCTGCACGCTCCTCCTTCCTCATGCGGTCCACGGTTGCCCGCTCCTACTTCAGATTCTTGTCCATCACCTCTCGCTCTCGCTGCATATTCTTGTCCATCTCTTGACGCGCCTGATGCAAGTACTTGTCATCATCCATTCGGTTGTGTCGTGCCTTTGAATCCATGGTCCCTATAGAAACCAACAGAACAGTGCTAGTTACAATATGTTTGAAAATTGAAATATCTATTAATTTCAAACTGTCACTATTCAACACAATGTGGCCGAACTGAAGATACGGAGTGCTTGGTAATTCCGCTAACAACCTCTATAATACAATGAGAAATAAATGATCAATTCTATTCCACGATGTATTCCTAGTTTGAAAAGAGATGAATGAAGGGCATGATAATTATAAAGTATGCCCATACTGCTACAATTTAGAGAAAGTATTAGATTTCTGTATTTTAGTTTAGTGCATGCGATGTGTCACTAAAAGGATCCGCAGATCGGCCGCCGCGGCACCGTCCACATCCACTGTATTAATTGAATCTGATTGGTAATAAGAGGGAGGGAAACACCATATGTGTACATACAGTTCGGTTGCGGAGCACTGGGTCACCGGACGCGGAGGAGAGGACGTCGCCGGGCGTGGAGGAGAGGGAGCCGCCGCCTGATGAACTGCTCTCGATGGGATTTGCGTCTATGGCTAGGTTTACGTACGTGGCTGGTAAGTTGGGCTGCTAAGTACTATCTAGGCTTTTGTGCTCACGTGGATCAAATATCGTAAATCTGAAATAACAAAATGTTCTTGTTACTTAAAAGAAACTTCAACTAAAAATAAACTTAAAAGAAACTTTGTCTAAAAAAAGCTTACAAGAAACTAAAAAAAATCCTTCTCTTTTGCACATTGTAGCGGAGGCATTACTCGTTCGGACTCACCACTACGGGTAGTCGTAGTCTGAAACACCCACTAGTACCGGTAGTCAGGGTCGAGAAAGACCGTTATAGATGTTGCGTGCCAGGAGTTTTGGGTTCGGAATACACATAGTGGTGATAGCCAACTATTGTCGGGTAGTCCAAGTCAGAATCATCGATAACTAATGGTAGTCGGGGTCCAGCCGAGGAGTACTTGAAGTGCTATTGGTGGGACCGCCCAGCTGGCCACCCATTGTGCTAAAAGGGATCCGGGGATCAATAGTGGTACTGGTAGTATCAGACGACTCATCGTGGTAGTGATGTATCCGGATGACCCGTAGTACTAGACGTAAAGAGAAATGGTCGTGGTACTACCTGTAGCGGATGACCCACAACTACCAGTCGGACCGCCGAGCTGCCCACCCATGTCAAAGTAGTTTTGGGTTCGGAGTACCCGTAGTGGTGATAGCCAGCTGCTGTCATGAGAATCGGTCTTACTCGTTGAGGGTGACTCGTGGTGTTAACATTTCCGGATGACCCATTGTGCTAAAAGGGTTCCAGGGATTAATAGTGCTACTGATAATATACAACACATGGTGGTACTGATGTACCCGGATGACCCATAGTACTTGGTACTGCTGCAGACGCCGTTGGTGAGTCCGTCAGGATGGGGGAGAGCACGTGCCTCAAGACTACTGTCAAATTTGCTCGCGCCGTGATTGAGGTGTTTGGACCGGAGTATCTCAGAGAACCAAATGCACGGGACACAGAAGAAGTTGTTGGCTATTGGACAGGCAAGGGGGTTTCCAGGAATGCCCGGATCAATTGATTGCATGTAGTGGCAATGGAAAAACTGCCCCAAAGGTCCGCGGGTAATGTATCAAGGTCACACCAGAGAGGCCACCATCATACTAGAAGCGGTGGCATCACATGACTTATGGATTTGGCATGCTTTCTTTGGAATGCCCGGTTCTCACAACGGCATCAACGTGCTTCAACGATCTCCGGTGTTTAGGAGGCTTTGCAATGGGGAATCACCGCCGTGCAACTACGCTTGTCAACGGCCGGGACTACAACATGAGGTACCAACATTTGTTATTTACGTGCGACATTGTGGTGCATGATCGACGTGCATGTATTTGCATGGATTTGAGAGTCCGGATTTGAGATATGTGGATGCACAGAAGAAAATATGAGGGCCCGTCCGGATGCGCCCGCGGGCGTGCCCGGATGCGTCCGCGGGCATTTGAGGGGACGGATTTGCCAAATCCGATTGTAGATGCTCTAAAAATTCTTCATATCATTTCCTGACGAGGCCCCGGTCTGATTCGTTCAACGGCAATGCCTTCACTTTTGGTGAGCCACCTTGAAGGTCCGCAAAGCTGCATATCAACGATGGAGCCGCGTCGAGCTCGGGTGAGGAGGTGATCCATCATTCTTTTCTTCGATGGCTGATGTGGTGGTGCCGGAGGCAGGTGACAGGTGTTGGTGTCAAGGTCAGAGATGTTTTGCTATCTTTTCACTTATGTCATGTCGGCCTTTACGTGACTTGTACTTTGTTTTTTATGATATATGAATGAGACATGTACTACCATAGAAAAAAAAGAAGTTAACACACAATTAGTTTGGCCAAAGAGATCGCCTAAGCCCGGGCGCAAGCCAGAAACAGACGTGGCAGATTCTGAAGAAAAAAATGACGTGCCAAAAGAATTGGTGTTGATAGTAGAGCCTACAACACCCATACAGTAACAACTGAACTGTAGAGGAGCTGAACCCACCACGCGCATATCTATCGGCCCTCCCAAACTTCTCTCCCACCTCCCCCATTATCTGCAACAACCTCCAATCCAACTGGCCTAGCCGGCTGCAACTCGATTCTCCACTCACATTCCATTCCAGCCGCCTTCTCACACGCGACCTTCTCCTCCAACGCCAGTCCCATCGCCGCCGCCCTGTTCACCGGCTGTAACGGAGCTGCCGTCCTCACCCACGGGAACGGAGCCGCCGGCGACCGCCCATCCGGCCTGCGGAATACGACGTCACTGCTTGTTCTTCATCCACACGTTGGATTGAAGGTGAGAATGCCGAATCTTGTCATCAGTTAGAACTAAGGCAACACATGAGATGATTTAAAACCAAAGAATGGATTCCGCTTACTCTGTGCATGAAGCCATCATGAGATCTTATGGGTTTTCTCTGAATTTTGCTCCGTCCACAGCATCGTGATCCGCCTCTCTATGCTCGTCGCTGGCGTCAAACTCTCTCCGTGGACACTTCACGCATTCAGCTTGAACGCCAACGCCGCCCTCCTGACCGGGGCGGTTGGAGCCGCCAGCCACACCCAACCACCCAGGGGATCGGAGCCAGCGGCCACCACCCACCTGGCCTGTGCGATACGACGGCACTGCTTCCTCTTCATCCACCTATTCGCATCACGGTTAGAACGCCTGGTATTTTTACACCCCTTAGAAACAGTGAGGTCAATATAATCCAAAACTTTGTATATAAATATCAAATGGCAGAATAAATACCACGTGTTGTTCACATTAACGACAGTAGAGAAAATTTAGTAAGTAATCATTAATCACCGATCAATCTGTGTGGTTAACGTACACCTCTGGAGAGGTAGTAACAAAGAAGTAATTAAATTAAATAGCTTATCATAGTAATTTTGTGCTCTGTAAGAAACATGTGGAACAATTACAGTATGGTACAACCCCATAGCTTATGTTTATTCTCTGACATGACTCAGTCTCTGTTTGTGCATATTTTCAAGGAATGGCCAGTTCTCCTACAAGTTGTGCCGACACACAATTACCAGACTTAACCAATCAGGTATATTTTTTCCCAGTTAGGTGAAAATCTTTGAAAACACATAGTTCTTTTACCTTTACACGTATTTCAGGCTTTTTTGGACGAACTCAGTGTGAAACATGCAAATATGAGGTTAATGTGCTCACCGATAAGGTTCGCGCAAATGATTGATGGATTAGATGACGAGCACCTAAAGGCCATCTGCACTCAAACCGGTCTTGGAGGGCTAACAAAGATGAAGTCAGTGTCTCTCCGACGTATTATGTTGGTGCTGCTAGCGAAGAGCTACATCCACGACATGCAGAGTATTCACATTGCTGGTAAGGACATTTCTATAACTCCAACGGATGTCTATCAATTAATGGACCTTCCAATAGAGGGAAAAAATATATATATGGAAATGGGAAAACCAAAAGACGCAAACCTGTTAAGGGCTTATCAAACAGATGGAAGACTTAAGCTGAGTGACCTCGAGGACAAAATTAAAGCCTCCAAAACTCCAGATGATCATTTCATCAGGCGGTTTGTTTTGTATGCTATTGGCATTTTTTAGCACCCACGGTACAAGATTATGTCGACTCCAAATATTTCGTCCTTGTTGAAGACGTCGCAAGAATTCCCAATTTTAACTGGGGATGTTTCACACTGGACCATTTGATAACATCCATCAATACTTTTAATTATAAGGATCAAGTCAATCTACAAGGAAATATAGCTTTGCTCCAAGTAAGTGCTACAACAGTAGTTGTCATTCAACTATTATTCATATGATGCATATATCTCTATCATTGATGAACTAATATTTCCTATAGTTTTGGTATTGGGAACATGTTCGTGCTGAATCGATTTTGTATTCTCGTATACCCCGTTCGCTGATGGCACGGTGGGATGAAGCCACAGGTAAAATAAGACATGAGGCTTATGATAAAGGAGGCCTATATAATGGATTGGTACCTTTCTAGACTTGACTTCTTTATTTACCATATTTATTTCTTAGTACTGATTCTTTATATCTTTTCAAAGGTTGTCATGAACATCGGCGGTCTGGAGCCAACCAACATTACAAATGACCAGCATACCAACAAAGATACACATGCGCATGAAGATGCTATCTATCGACCACAACCACGAGGTCAAACTATGAGTAGCCAACAAGTAAGTTGCTCCAAGACACATCCTTCTCAATAACACAACAAAGGTCACACCTAACCACACTTATTTTTCTTCTAACAAAACGAGTTGACATTTCTTTTATGCAGATGGACATGATACTTCAAACCCAGAACGATCTATTTGCAGAACAAGAGAAAAAGTTGGTCAAACAAGTAGTAGAAGTAGAGCACAAATTAGATAAAAGAATAATCACCGTGACCGAGGACGTGATAAACATAAGGGGTAAAATTGCCACTCAACCTAGGTTGTCCAAGCTGGAGGATGAAGTTGGAGACCTCAAAAGGGAAGTTGGAGACCTCAAAAGGGAAGTTGGAGACCTCAAAAGGGAACTCCAGGTAAGTGACACTACAACATCAATTTTACCCATAACTTCCTATATTTTCATTCTATGCATTTCATGTTACAGGAATTAAGATCCCTAGTTGAAACAAACAAACAATCAACGACGAACAATGCATACGTACAGGTGATAACTATGGCCCATAACCTTGCTAACATGAGCTAATTTCTGTTCATTGACCAACTCCTAATTTTAGGAACAAGAGCAACCAAGCAATGGCAAGTTTTCATCAACTCCTGGATTTGACGCATGGAAAGCACGGACTTCTGCTGGTACACCTAGTGCAAAACCTGTGGGGCAAACCGAGGAGTTGGACCAAGACATCCCACCACGGAAGCCTGTATTCAACAATGATTACATATTGACAGATGAAGACTATGAGGTTGCATTTTTCATCCGAGGGAGTCACGACCTTGTTGAGGTAGTTCACATCGAAGACATTGTGCTAACAGTTCATCAACTCAAGCCAAATGTTAGCAAACTATTCTTCGTCGATGACGTAAGGCCCGTATACTGCAATCTACATCAAGTATTCTAAATTGTGCCATATTACATGACTACAAATTTTGCAGGTTATTAATGCATATGCACACATTAGCAATGTTGCAACTGATGCTACATCATTCATTTCCACCGTAGAAAGCAGAAGATTGCTAGGCGAATTTGGGGGTATTCCAATGGGATGCAAAAGCCCACATGTTGCTAATGTAGCAACGAAATTTGTAGGACGCAAAATGGTATGCATATTTCCTGACTTGTTTAATTGTATATCTTGATTTTCCCTAAATTGAGTCCGCTTTAATTTTCTGCCAGGTACGTGTCCCAATGAATGTGCACAGCATGCACTGGTTATTACTCGTGTTTAATTTAGACAAAGAAGAGACCCAGGTCCTAAACTCCATCCAAGCATATCGTGACATTGCCAAGGAAACTGCACTGGTATGCTTGCTCTCTTGCTTCCTCTTACCTCATGTGACACTTTTTGAAATGCACTGACGCAATCCCTTGAATCACTCCTCATACACCAGGTGGAGTCCATTCAGGCGTGTATCAACGAAGCGGTCGAGGATGGCTTGGTAACACTGCCTAAACCCATCAATATTACCCAGTGGAAAACCACTTGCTATACTAACATACCACAACAGACGGATGGGTACGTATAGGCAGCTACATGATTCCTCACCTACATTACAATACTTAACTTCAACTTTACATCACAGTTATTCCTGTGGGGCGTACACACTCAAATACATGTTGACATGGGACGGAGACAAAATTACTGAGGATTTCACACAGGTCTGCCGAACACTAAATTACATTTGTAATCATGCACTATCTATGCTTCACCGCTATCCTAACCTATGCGTCACTATCTAATTCAGGCAGAAATACATATTTTCAGCTGGAAAATATGTTCAAGCCTGCTGTGTTCGGATTGCAACAAGCTTCGGAAAAAATCATACAAGAATCCTATAGAGGTAAGTTCTACACAACTAGCATTTCATGTCATGTAGTTCCTACCTTTCATGAACACTATTTCCTCTACAGAAGGACGAGTACGAAGCCAGCATTCCAGAGGAACGAAAAGGTGCAGACGACGACGTCACGATTGTCAGCAACCCTGATGTTACAAACAAACCAGACACATCCGGTGCCCCAAAGCGTAAACGTGGACGCCCGAGGAAGAATGCCCCTCCTAGTAATCCAGTGAAACAACAATTTGACACAGAGACTATCGCTAAACAAGTGGAGTCAAAAAGACGCAAGCGCAAACCATCAAACGCCGTGTCCAGCCCATTCGTACAGCCATGAATGGGCTACACGGAGAGGCACTTCAAGGGCAGATCCAAATGATTGATCTTCATGGCATGTTCTTTGAATTAAAGACTACACTTATGTTCTAATGTTTTTGCATATTATTTGTATGCTTATGTCCATCCAAATGCTTGACTTTTCATTGGTTCTTTTTAGAAAAAACCCAACTAATGAGTTGCAAGATCCACTTCTATCATTTGCACCATCTGATCCATACCTTTCTGCATCGGAGTAACCTTACATCTAAAACACTACCATAAGTGACTACTTACAAACGCATGCTCCCCATTCTAACGGCGCCATACACTGCGTAAGTATACCGTTCTGGTTTAAGTGGATGATGATTATGGCTGAGGCAGGGTAATTAAGGAAGAAAAATCATAGCATATAGAACACATGAGCAATTATGTAAATATCATGGTTACACTACTATTTCTCACATCACGAGTTGAGTGGGAGATTATTACCTCGCCAGCAAAAAGAACAGAATCAATAATGCAGCTAGTTTGATGGATTACTTCAGTCCACTCCACAAGAAAAATTTCAGGCTGCAGCACCAGCAGTCAATGCACACACAGAACCATATTGTCAAATGCCAGCCTCTCCTGCAGAAAATAAGAAGGAATAGCATCAGGAACACCATGTACCATTTTTATACTGATATAGACATGTCGACAAGAGTTGGCACATTGCAGCTTGTGTTTTGCATCGAAACTAATGCGATACATGGAGCTAATGAATTTACAACTAATATATCTAGGCCTAAGTCTGTTGGGTAACAATACTGAAACAGATTTCCCAGCTAGCTTTACTCTAACAGAGTTCTGCTTACTAACTAGACAGCTAGGACGACAATGAGAACCAGGCAACCAGCATAAGATCATGGAAGAACAAACAGATGCTAAACTTGCTCATTGGCAAAATAGGTTGTGCACGCGAACATGACAGAGAGGACTAAAATAGGAGACATACTTCTTCTGTTCCATATTTGTTGACAATGATTATGGCTAAGGCATGATAATACACATGTAGCAACGCGTGCAAAGCGGGCAAGAAATTCATATGAAGTAGGCATTCTTCCAAATTGAGCCAATTCTGGTTTTCGAAGATATACTTTACATAACTACTTTCCATTTTCTACTGTGCCATACATTGCCTAAATATTCAGAACTATGTTTGAGGCGCGGGTCATGTATGTCTTGAGCTCCCGATTCACCTTCTCCTCGTCCCACATGAACCCCTGTATGTTCTGCACCCACTCAAAGCAGCTCACCATCACTCCGCCGGAGTTGGCCATGATGTCCGGTAGGATCAGCACGCCCTTCTTTGCCCGAATCTGCACCACGAACATGAACATTTCTCTGCTGTCAGTCAATGTGTGAATGTGTCAACAAATGCAGCTTAGTTTTGTGGCAAAATGTTGGTGTTCTTGCCTCGTGGCCTCGGGGTCTGTTGGGTGGTTAACAGCCTCGATGATGTACTTTGCTTTGATGGCATCAACATTGTCCCTAGTAGAAGAAGAAAATCGAACGGACTTTTTATTAACAAAAATGTATTCAGATACACAAAAAATAACAGCTAGGAGGATACTTTAACTGAGCTTCTGAGCAGTAATCTGATAAAGATTGGATGAAGTGAGATGGGACGAGGAAATAGAAGATTACTTGTTTATGACTCCTCCCAGAGCTGCCGGGATGAGCACGTCGCACTCTTCCGTGAGCAGCAAGGTCGGGTCGACGGCGTCGCCTCCGTCAAAGCCCTTGATCCCGCGGTTCTCTGCCGAGTGCTTCATCAGCTTGGCTATGTCAATGCCATTGGAGTTCTTGACAGCCCCTGTGACATCTCTGATGGAGACCACCTTGCCACCAGCTTCAGTGATCAATTGGGCAGCCCAAGAACCAATATTGCCAAATACCTGAAAAAGGCAAGAAGATGATAATTGCTCATCTGTGCAAAATGTAGATGAAGAAACATAGTTCTGGCCTTGCTCCACAATGTATGGCGCCATTGTACACAACGATTATTACTAGCATTGTGTAGGCATGCTTGTATATATTTGGCAGAATATATTACTTGTGGGTGCTCATTGTGTGCTCCTTTCCTCTTTAATTTCAGCGCGTGAAGTGGGAGATTAGAAAGATACTGACATATCAAGCACAGAACTTTGCAATTGCCACTGATGGTGTCTCCATTGTAAGCCTAAGCTTTGACAAGATGCTTGTCTCTAAATTATAAATGGGAAACATCTTAGCTTTGCGTGAAAATTAAAGAGATTGACAAAATTTTCTCTGGCATTTTAAATGCGCAAAAGACCAAAGAAAAAGCAAATAATCTTAGTGAGTTCAGATAAAACAGAGAATTACCTTAAGAAGAGTTCAATTGCAATACCTTGATATTACACTAAAATTAAAAGCTGGATGGTCAGTCTAGTGGCAGGACAACAACCATCTTTTGGCAAATAAAACGTCTGCTTACAAATTTTACGTTTTCGGAAGCAGCCATGGATTTCACCTGGAAAAGAACATCAAAGAGAAAAAACAACGTCCTACAACTGCTCCATCAGACACGAATGGGCAGAATAAAGGGATATGTTGTATGTTCTTCCCTATGGCTAAACAATTGCTGAAAACTGTCACTTTCCTAAACCAGAAGGGTTGCAGTAGCAAATTTCCACTTAGTAGTGAGCAAGTGTAGATGATTTTGGTCCTTCTGTCTTCTATCATTCCTTATCCAAGATGGCAAATTATGGCACAAACAATGTATAACTTATTAATATGATTCCTGCGCTTTGTACGTGACGAACAATAACACTGCAAATATCATTCTACAAGAAATTTGATTCCTCTCCAGGGTAACTGGATAGCTCCCCATGTGCATCAATCGACAAAGCACAAATCTATCGCGTATCTACGCCGCTAGACCATCGCACATCCAACCACTTCCTCGCTTGGAACCACCGAATTGAACTGCCCAATCAACAAGAGACCGTACGTACCATGTCGGGCAGGATGACCTGCAGGCCGGCGGGGCCGGTGTCAACCTGGGCGACCTCGACCAGCAGCGGCGACTGCAGTGTTGGTAAGGTCGACGACTAGATGCAGGAGTTGGGGACGACCTCGTCCGGGCACGGCTGCTCCCCCTCCTTGGCGGCATGGGTGGACAAGACCTCTTCTGGGTGAGGCCGAGGTCAGCGACGGGAGTCCGGCGACGCCGCTGAAGGTGCCGCCGCCACGACCACCCGCCTCCTCCGCCGAAGATGCCCCCGCCGCTGCTGAACATGGACGCCGATCTGGTCGATGACTCAGCGAGGAGCGGGGAGGAGAAGGCGCAGGACAAGCGGCTGAGCCGGCGGCGCAGCGACCGGCAGAGGAGGAGGCGCGGAGAGGGGGGAAGAAGCGTGCGGCGGCGCAGCAACACGGCAGAGGAGGAGGCGCGGAGAGGGGATCGACAGAGGGGGAAGAACCGTGCGTGGCTAGGTTTCTTTTTCCTTTTCTCCCAGCGCTGCACACTAAATTGGACGAATCTACCCTTTTGAAAAATGATTAGCCCCACCATAATCTTGTAATGGTCCCACAGTTATTTGTAATTTCATGTAATTTTACTCTCGTAACTCCTATTTCTCCACCGTTTGATCGTAGTGAATGGACGGCTCCTAAATTCGCCAATCACTGTAACAGTTGTAATTAAAAATATAAGCTTTGTATTTGAACGCCTCGCCCCTTTGTGCCACATGTGGCGTAAAATTTGCACGCCTTGCCCCTTCGTGCCACAAATCTACTTCCTTTCCACAATCCTTACAAACGGTGCTAACTACAAGAGTATGATCATATATATCGAACAACCACAAGGCAACCTAGGATGAAGTGAACTTGGTGACAGACTTGGTGCTTTCGGATATCGTGCTTGGCGAGCTTGCGGGGAAGAATGAGCTAGACGTAGGTATGAATCTTGCGGGAGGTGATGGTGGGCTTCTTGTTGTAAGGCACTAGCTTAACTGACTCAAAGTTCACAAGTTACAATGGCGAGCCATGCATGGCCAGATGGCAATGGTCCTATAGAGGCTACTAGACAAATATCAAAGTCCAATATTATCCATGAACAATCTATCTCAAATATTTCTCAAAAAAATAATCTCAACTGCCGTCTTGTGATTTATAACCCACCATTGTCAGTCTACATACCAAGATTAAACATGCGTCACTAGCTCACCAGACTATATCGAGAAAAGGTTTGCCTAACCCTAGTTTGCCTCGTGTGTCACTTCTCTACTACTATTAAAAGAGCAAACTTGAGTACCCCTAAAACCACACAACAAATTATACACAGGAGTATCAGAGACGTTAGATCAATCAAACTAACTCATATCTGACAATCCATATTACATCTCTACTACTATTAAAAGAGCAAACTTGAGTACCCCTAAAACCACACAACAAATTGTACACAGGAGTACCAGAGACGTTAGATCAATCAAACTAACTCATATCTGACAATCCATATTACATCAAAGATCAGCTGCACAAATTAACGCTCCAGATTAAATGTTCTGCCAGGCAGACTCTACGCACGTCCTGCCCCCCGCGATGCGCGATCCACCCCAGGCAAACAAACCTCCGCACATCAAGCCGCTAAACGCATCATCCCCTACCCCCAACAGCGCCCCGCCTCCCTCCCCACCGTCGTGCTCCCCTCTCCCCACGAACGCCCTCCCCGCCTCCGCTGCTGCCCGCGCAACAGACGCCATCGTTGCGGTCGCCGATCCGCTCAAGACCCCAAAGCACGCCGCGAGGACCTGGAAGGCCACCACGGAGCTGACGCCGCTCCCTCCGGGCCTGCCGCACCAAGGAAAAGCGGATCGAGTGGGCGCGGAAGGAGCCGAGGTCGGCACGCCGCCGTCGCGTGGATGTGTCGGCGGCGAACAGGGTGTCCCCCAAGAACCAGTCGTGGGCCAAGAAGACGGTGATGTCCCACGCAGACGTCGCCCAAGTTCCTAGTGGCAGCATGATGAGTGGGCTCAAGCAGTGATCCGGCGTCAGCTTGATGGCGTGGACTATCAGGATATCATCCTGATGCGTGGTGATCAATTCAGTCATGGTGAGAAGATGAGCTCTGCTCTGCTATACTCAAAAGTGTGCACCACAAAGGAACGAGAAACTCTGAAACTGTACATGGGTCAGTGATCTATGGATCAGTTACATTTCGCTTGATCTTTTTTTTTATCTTTCAAGGATACCAGCAGTTGGTTTCGTTTTCAAACTAATTAGGTAGATATTTGTGCAAGTTTATAGAAATTTGTCATGCTTAGCTAGCTGCTCTAGCAGTCATTTGAATCTGTGTTTGGGTTAATTTTTGAGGTCTGGTCTGGCACAACTATATTTCAACGGAGGTAGGAGACACTCATGAGGCAAGATCACTTCACAAGGGCTGTTATAGCAAAGAAAATCGCTGGGTCTGCAATTATGGATCAAAGGTAAGCTCTTCTTGCTTCTTCCATGATCAATTAGGCTTTAAAATAACTCTTTCCTAGATCATGCTTGAAATACTAAATATGTTATCTGCAGGACAGAGAAAAGATCCAAATTCGTTGATGGAGTTAGAGCTTCCGTACAGCAGAGTCTTAGGTAATTTATGTTCTGACCAAGATTTTACTGCAGAACCAAATTATGAATGCTTAATCTGAGCTATTTCTCACTCAGTTTCCTCTAGGTCTCTACCAATTATTGTTTTTCTTTTGAGGTGGATGCAGCTGCTGATCACACTTTAACCACACGTCAATTGCACGAGTGGTGCGGCGCCATCCTGTACCACAAATCATGCCAAGAATGATGGGTGGTGTAATCCTATGCTAGCTATAGTGCTAGACTTATTTCGGAAACTCTTGGAGCTCATCTTTTGGCCTGAAACACCAAGAACTAACCTGCCACCGCACTGACTACTGATTAATACAATGGAGTTCATTTGATCCATCTGATAAAATACCTATTGGCGAATAAGCGTGAAAAGTAATCACCCACTCTTTCCGCAGTGGAATTCGGGTATGCCCGCTCATCTATTTATTTGACTGTTGTTATAGATAGGTTCATCCGGGTCTGAAATGTTAATGGAGTTGTTTCATTCCTCACACAATCCCTTTCAATTGGATCACTTCTCCTTTTTGAATTACTCTATATTCCATACATATATGTTTATTATGTTAATCGAGACTTTAGAGCAAGACATTTATTTTGTTGATATTACCTTCAAGGGAACATGGTACCTACGATGCAGGAGGACTATTGGAAATCAGTTTTAAATCTAATCAAGTGTATACTTCTCTTTTGTCTCTTCTGCAGCCATGATGTTAAGAAGTTCAGTGTAGGCAGGAGAAAAAAATCTTGGTAAGCTACAATCTTCTGATCACAATCTTACTTTTTTTATTACTCTTATTGGTGCTTCCGTTACTTTCTACTGAATATGCTCAATGGGCTAGGGAGTGGACCTTTTTAGTAAGTTATTATGTATAATGGGGGATTACTTGATTTGCTCATCCTTATCTGGTTAGCGATCCCGTGCAAACTCAAGTGATAATTTGTGCATGTTGTCTTTTTAGTCCTATAAATTTAATAAGCCAACACCTTTCATTTAAACAAAGTCGAGATCACACATCAATTTTTGACCTAGAGCCCTTTCATTGCCAATAACTATAAGAGCAGCTTTTGCATGGTAATTGATAGCTCTTCCTCTCAGGTATGTTCTCTTTTTAGCATAATCATATCCCAGTGTGTTGTATATTCTTTTCTCCAGTGAGGGTCTGTTGCATGACCAATTCATTTCTCCTTTCTATCTGATTGCCAGACTGCTGACGACTTTCTGATAATTTGTATGTCTTTTTTGACTGGCCATTAGTTTCTGAAATTAAGGTACTGTGATTTGGGAGGAATAGATGTGTACACACTGTTGTTACATTGCAGGAGGGTGATTTGTAGTCATTTCCTATTGTGTATGCTCTGTTCTACATGTTCAGATTGTCCTTTAGCAGCAATAGGTCTGTGCTTTTTAACTGTGTTTTAGTTGTTCATTTTGAATTGCAGCAAAAATGTCATGTTTAATAATCCTCCAGCAGAGTAGTAATCTTTAGAGGTTCGGTAGTTAACTCTTGCATTTCGGATACTGTAGAGGAGTATGTTCATATGGTCAAGGATGGTATCATCGACCCTGTGAAAGTGATCCAAACTACACTTCAAAATGCAGCAAGGTACAACTTCAGTTCTCTAACCATGTACTTTATGTA
Source organism: Triticum aestivum (assembly GCF_018294505.1). Classification (NCBI taxonomy): domain Eukaryota; kingdom Viridiplantae; phylum Streptophyta; class Magnoliopsida; order Poales; family Poaceae; genus Triticum; species Triticum aestivum. Next base: position 471,684,126 of record NC_057811.1, read on the forward strand.
TGACCATGGCCATTAGTTCATGTATTTGTTTACTGACGGTAACTATTTCATCTGATGGTACTGCTATCGTGTCACACAGAACAAGTACTCTGATGATGGCAAGAAGCATAATGTTAAATGAACTGGGTAATGTTGAGGTTGATGATAGCTTGCTTGTGTAAGTTTTTATAAGTTGTACATTATATGGATGAGATCATGAATGTGGTCTGAATAAATGTCTGTCCAGTGTACAAAGCCATGAAACTGGATTCAGAAATAAGAAATGGTCGCTTCGACGACGGCGGTGGCGGGCACCGTGGCGTGGACGACGGTGATCCCCTCGGCGGCGGCGATCCGCAGCAGGTCATGCTGGCTCTGCACAGGCTCGCCGGCATGAATTGACCCCCTTCCGCCGCCCTACGCCCCACCAGCTCGGCGTTCACCTCCACAGACGCCTACTGGCACACGAACTTCACCAGAATTCACTTGCGAGAGATTAATGTGTTTGGGGAACTATATATTGAAAAAGTGTGTATTTTTGCAAGAGGAGATATAATTGATGCAACTTATATGAAAGATGGTCTGATATTTGGATTAAAGAGGCATACTGATTCATCTTTTAAAAAAAGGCATACTAATTCACGAAGAATAATATTTCAAATTTTCTGGATGTTTGATATAATGTATGTTTGTGTTAGACGTGCGTTGCACGTGCATGCTTACTAGTTATAGACAGGAAAAAAAGTGCATTAGCGCACATGGACACCTAGGATTATTGTGCGATATAATCAAACAGAAAACCCATGCACTCGGCGAGGCGCCGCCACGAGCTCATTCTTGACTGGTAGACGCCACGATACTTGTGCCCGTCTTGGGATATAACCAAGAGTGGCAAGGCCCTCCAGCTGCAGGTTCGACACCAAGGATATGATCCAGTTCCCCTTGGTGGTGTTAGTGACGACGCCACTCTTGTTAGCAGGGTTCTTGCCCTTGCCGATAGCGCCGCCCCACGCACCAGTTCCTCCCTTTTCAGTTGGTTTTTTCGTGCACCATTAGTGTTCCCTAGAATGTTGTGGTGTATCAGTAGGCCAGGAGTGCAGCCATAAAGCCACAGAGCGTCCAGATCACACCAGGAGCTGTTATTTCGTTGGCGCCAAAGGCCGAAACTCGGCCCGTTGACCCACGATTCAACCATGTCCTGCTACCTGACCAACAATGTATTAGTTACAGCTTCATATAGTTAGCCTCGTTTCTCGGATGCATTTGGGTTTTTTCGTCATGGTCGCAACGAGTCATCTAGTTGTATAAATATACAATCAACCCCATGGCAAGTATTTCTATTGTTTTAGCTACTATTCCATGTTATTAGGCCTGGGCCTAGGGGCGTGCGACTTGTGCAATGGCACAAGGCCTTCAAATTTTAGGGGCCCTAAATTTCCGAGGTGTCAATTCAGCCCACATGCTACAAGCCCATTACTGCCGCCTGGCAAGCCCACGCGGTTGCGCGTGTCTTTTTTTTTTTTGCGCATGTCAATTCCTATTCATTGCTTATTTGTGGCAGATTGCCGTTGTTACGCACATGCAGCACACTCATGGGCAGACTCAATTAGCGCTACAAGTTTAGGAGCCTTCTAGAAGGTTCCGGTCCAGTTCATGTAGGGTTTTTTCTTCCTTTTGGTTCTTTTACAGGTTTTCTTCTGTTTCTTTTTTCTGTTTCATGTTTTTGTCCAAAATTATTTTAAAATTTCAAATATTGTTCAGAATTTCATAAAATTTCATGTTCTTAAATTTTTTTCTCAAATTTAAAAAATGTTTGTGTTTTAAGAAATTCTTCAGAATCTCAAAAAAATTCCTTTTTTTCAAAATTTGTTCATAGAGTGAAAAAATGTTGGCATTTTAAAAAATTGTTCCTGATCTCAAAAAATGTTTGCGTTTCTTCAAAAAAAAGTTCAGAAAGAAAGCTTGGAAATTTAAAAAATTGTTCGGTTTTTCAAAAAAATGTTGGAAATTTCACATAAGTGTTCGCGCTTTCCAAACTTGAAAGAATTTCATGTTTTCAAAATATGTTCACTGTTTCCGAAACAATTTGAACCGCAGTACAGTAAGCCTCATGCTTCTCTATGTGCGCCGCACCCTCGATGTACTCCCGTTGGGCACGACCACGATCAGGCAAGGGCCCTGGATTATCTAAAAATAAAAGGCAAGGGCCCTAGAATCTGGAAGAAGGCCTGCCTGGACAACTCGACGAGTGATGGGGCATCTCCATGTCAGACCGAGTGAGCAGCGGGGGAGAAGGCCGTTGAACGTGCCGCCGCCGGTTTGGTAGCCGGGCAACATCGTGAGCTATTGGAACATGAGCTCGCCGTCGTTGCCCGTTGCTGGTAGCCGAGGGCGGCGACACGCGAACGGAGACCTGGTTGGTACTTTCCCATATATAGAGAGATCGAGGTGGCGCGCTCGAACCTCGAAGCAGCCAAGCGGTAGCGCGCAACTGACTCTACGGGTGGAGCTGGGTTCGTCGGCGACCTGGATGTCCATGAGGGACGCCTAATCGTCTTTTTCGTCCAAACTGGTACGTTGTCGTTCTCATGCATGAATAATTTACAAGAATAGTGAACTAGTATATCTAGTATAAATCGGAGAGTAAGCTATCTGATTTCTTAGTTTCCAGAACTCACTCATGATTCAATCTTTATGGACCGTCTTGGTAAATCTTTCAAAGAAAATTATGGCACTTTGATTAGGCCCCATTTCAGAGTTTGCCACAGGGCCTGAATATTATCTGCCCGACCCTACATGTTAATCTTCAACTCACCATAAAGTCTAGTGAGAGTTTAAGTCTATACTCAATATCTAGTTGATTTAAGGTACCTCCACCTAATCAGAATCCTCGGAATCTGGATAGTCTACAAGGCCCTCAACCGGAACCTTACTTATGTTGGAGACTTGGTCATGATGATAATTGTTCCTGAATGTGATCGCATGTGCAGCTCTTGAATTGTATGTTTGAGCAGCAACTTGATCCTGACTAGATGAATTTGAGCCATTAGCTTCATCAACGATGCCATCTTCTCCTGTTATATGTCCTATAACTTCGCATGGTTCGTCACTAGAAGGACCATTGGAATACTGGAACTCGTCAAAAACAACCCCAAGTTGTAAGGCTCTTCGCATTGCTGCAGATACATCAACGCCTTGAGTGTCTCCAAACAAGCTTGGCATCTGAGATGAATTAGAAAGACTAATATATCACTGAAGTTTTAACTTTATTCTCTAAGTAATATAATATATAAATAATTTTCCATTGTTAGCCCACCATTGTTCTTTGGACTACGTCTTCTGAATGATAGCCGGGCGTGTAAGGGATTGTATGGCGAGTCTTCACGGATTTAGAACTTGAGGCACAATTCCCGTAGCTATCCATTAACTTTGCCATGTTTTGTTCCCTTTCCATGCGTTTTCGATGTTTCTTGAAAATATTAAATACACAATTGTTAGTAGACAATCATTCAAAGATGACAACTTTAGCTTCATAAATTTGGTACCAGAAAACACTATATAATATCGGCCTTTTGTTTTGTTGTTCAATTCTTTTTTTTTGTTTCACTCTTCATCTATTTTGTTAAGTTACAAACAAAAGCATTTTATATTAATTTTTCAAATACAAGACACTTTGGCTTATTTCAGTCAAATTACATGTTTGACTTAGCTCATTTGAAATGACTCCATACATGCTCCAAAGTACAAATAAATGTATATTGGGAACACACCTGTAGATGCGCAGAAATTTGTTTCGTCGTAACAGTGTCCATGTTCATGATTATCTTTATCTTGCTGGGCGATGCATCTGAAATGAATTAACAGATATAATTTCATATTATCGATTTTAAATCCAGAAGGCTAATCCCGAAGTGAAAGTGCTTGGGCCTAAGATGGGTAGTTACTTGCTCCAAGTATTTGAAGAGCATATAAAAACTTGCTCTCTAGGAAAGGTATCCATTTGAGTTGAGTGGTCGTTTTAGTTCCATCCTTTTGCTGTGCTACGGACTCTCCAACTTCTTTTCCATGTTGGGCTTTATCTCCAACACCTGCGTGTGCACAACATAATACTTTAATATTAGCAGTTTCATGTTTTCGTGCAATAACAAAGGAAGACAAGACTTATTTTACTTGACACAATTCATGTTACTACAACATTGAGAAAATTAATATAATGTTCTGGAAAGCATGCACCAAAACCGACGTCTCTAACTTTTACTACTATTACATATAGCTGATTTCCCGTGCATTACAACGGAGGCATACATATTCTAGTGATTAAACACCAATCGTATCCGACATATACCTTATACCCACCATATTCTAATGCATGAAGTGATTTGATCTGATTTGACCGAGTTAATGCAAAATATTTGATTTGATTTGATTGACTTAATGCAAAAGATTTGCTTTGATTTTCTTTTATTGCCCGTGTCCGACATATAGCTAGAACGACCGATTTGATTTGCTTGAGTTAAAGCAAACCTTACACCCACCAAGAGGGGCACTGCAAAATATTTAGTTTGATTTGATTGGATTAATGCATGATGTGAGCGAGGGGAGGCTTTACCAATGAACATACGACCACCTCACCTTAATAGTAGAGATTCATCAAAGCACCTATCTTTTGAACCTCTTAAACTTTTGCCAAAATAATGGTCGTTCTACATTGGGGGGGGGGGGGGGTTCAAACTCATGGCGAAAGTTTGACACAAAATTTGTGCTCTTGTAAACATGGAAGGAGAGAGTAATTATTTTCCTTGGTGAAGAAAAATAGATAGACCTGAGAAATAATTCAAGGGAAGCAATGATATTTACTCTTACTCTCACTTTTTGTGCCAATCTATAAAAAGAAATCTACTTTGAAAGATGTATTGTACTCCAAAGATTATTTGGATTGGCCAAGTGAAAAGTTGTACGTCAATAGATTTTCAATGAACCATTAGATTATAGTTTTTTTTCGTCCAAACTGGTACGATGTCGTTCTCACACATGATTAGTTTACAAGAATAGTGAACTAGTATATCTAGTATAAATCGGAGAGTAAGCTATCTTGCCTCTTAGTTTCTAGCACTCACGATTCAATCTTATTGGAATGTCTTTGTCAATCTTGCAAAGAAAATAACGACACTTTGATTAGGCCCCTAACATCACCGACTCGGCTCTGCATGTTAATCTTCAACTCACCATAGAGTCTAGTGAGATTTTAGGTCCATACTCAATAATATCTAGTTGAATTAAGGCATCTCCTCTGAATCAGAATCCTCGGAATCTGGATAGTCTACAAGGCCCTCAACTGGAACCTTACTTATGTTGGAGACTTGGTCACGATGATAATTGTTCCTGAATGTGATTGCTTGTGCAGCTCTTGAATTGTATGTTTGAGCAGCAACTTGATCATGACTAGATGAATTTGAGCCGTTAGCGTCATCAACGATGCCATCTTCTCCTGTTTTATGTCCTATACCTTCACATGGTTCGTCACTAGAAGGACCATTGGAATACTGGAACTCGTCAAAAACAGCCCCAAGTTGTAAGGCTCTTCGCATTGCTGCAGATACATCAACGCCTTGAGTGTCTCCAAACAAGCTTGGCATCTGAGATGAATTAGAAAGACTAATTAATCACTGAAGTGTTAACTTTATTTTCTGAGTAATATAATATATAAATAACTTTCCATTGTTAGCTCACCATTGTTCTTTGGACATCGTCTTCTGAATGATAGCCCGACATGTAAGGGATTGTATGACGAGTCTTCACGGATTTAGAACTTGAGGCACAATTCCCGTAGCTATCCATAAACATTGCCATGTTTTGTTCCCTTTCCATACGCTTTCGATGTTTCTTGAAAATATAAAATACACAATTATTAGTAGACAATCATTCAAAGATGAAAACTTTAGTTCATAAATTAGGTACTAGAAAACACTATATAATATCAGGCCTTTCGTTTTGTTGTTCAATTCAAAAATTTGGGTTCACTGTTCATCTGTATTGTTAACTTATAAACAAAAGCATTTTATAATAATTTTTCTAATACAAGACACTTTGGCTTATTTCAGTCAAATTACATGTTTGACTTAGCTCATTTGAAATGACTCCATACATGCTCCAGAGTTCAATAAATGTGTATTGGGAACACACCTGCAGATGCGCAGAAATTTGTTTCCTCGTAACAGTATCCACGTTCATGATTATCTTTATCTTGCTGGGCGATGCATCTGAAATGAATTAACAGGTAAAATTTCATATTATCGATTTTAAATCGAGAAGGCTAATCCTGAAGTGAAAGTGCTTGGGCCTAAGATGGGTAGTTACTTGCTCCAAGTATTTGAAGAGCATATAAAAACTTGCTCTCCAGGAAAGGTATCCATTTGAAATGAGTGGTCGTTTTAGTTCCATCCTTTTGCTGTGCTACAGACTCTCCAACTTCTTCTCCATCTTGCGCTTTATCTCCAACACCTGTGTGTGCACAACATAATACTTTAATATTTGCAGTTTCATGTTTTCGTGCAATCCAAAGGAAGACAAGACTTATTTTACTTGACACAATTCAGGTTACTACCACATTGAGAAGATTAATATAATGTTCTGGAAAGCATGCACTAAAACAGACGTCTCTAACTTGTACTACTATTACATATAGCTAATTGCGCGTTCATAAACGGAGGCATACATATTCTAGTGACTCAACACTCATATCCGACATATACCTTACACCCAACATATTCTAATGTAGGAAGTGATTTGATTTGATTTGACTGAGTTAATGCAAAATATTTGATTTGATTTGATTGAGTTAATGTAAAAGATTTGCTTTGATTTTCGATTTTCCCATGTCCGACGTATAGCTAGAATGACCGATTTAATTTGATTGAGTTAATGCAATTATCTTACACCCACCAAGAGAGGCATATCAAAATATTTAATTTGATTTGATTGAGTTAATGCATGTCGTGGGCGAGGGGAGGCTTCACCAATGAACATGCGCCACCAACTCACCTTATTGGTAGAGACTCATTCCATTTCAAAGCACCTATCTTTTGAACCTCTTAAACTTTTGCCAAAAAATAATGGCCCTTCTACAGTTGGGGGGGGGGGGTCAAATTGATGGCTAAAGTTTGACACAAAATGTGTGTTCTTGAAAACATGGAAGGAGATAGTAATTATTTGCCTTGGTGAAGAAAAAGAGATAGAGATGAAAATAATTCAAGAGAAGCAATGATATTTTACTCTTACTCTTATGTTTCGTGCCAATCTATAAAAAGAAATCTACTTTGAAATGGATGTATTGTACTCCAAAGAATGATTGGATTGGCCATGTGAAAAATTGTACATTAAAATAGATTTTCTATGAACCATTAGATTATAGTGTTAAGATATTTTCTAGAAACTATAAGCATAAATACTTTGTCATAAGATGTTAATTTCAACCTTGAAACAGATACTTCATCCTGTTCAGCCTAAGAACTTTTACATCAAGATGTTGCCACATATTGTGAATGGTAGTAGCATCAAGAGGCTTCTTCGCCAAAAAACGAGCACCAAGTTCAACAGATCTCTTCATTGTGTACATTGTTGTATCTGCTGACATCACTGCTTAAAAAAAAGACTTATCAACGTCACATAAAAGAAGATGCGTGTGCATGCAGTTGGAGACAATTATTAGTGAACATACTGATCACTTGAAGGTTTCGATGCATATCTTTGGCTGCTTCCAGGAACTGAAAGCCATTCAACTCTTCCATGTCCACCGCTGCTATGACAAAATCAACATCATGTGCTTTCTTTTCAAGAATACCGAGCGCTTCTATGGGACTTGTATAGACTGCCACTGGAAAACAAGATCAACTTCACTATCTGAATGTAATGACATCTCAAAACATGAGAAGAAATGGTTTCCATGAAACGTTGAAAATGTATATTTTCATAAAGATGAAGATAGTTCCTCTTTCATGGGATGTAGAAAACCTTACCATAATAGTTCAATTCAGAGAGCATGGATTTTGCAGAGTTGGCATGGAACTCATCTTCATCAATGACCATCACGATGAGCGCATCTGAGGGCCTTCCTTCTGCTCTTTCTGCCATGGGGTTTCTCAAACCGAGAGCTCTATTTGCTTCTATTTTTCTGTATGCGTGAATGTGGCAATTGGGCATTGGTGGCTATTTATAGCTCAACAACGTTTCTTCTGTTTCACACAGTCATGTTTATATAATATAAAAATTTAATACATTACTGTTAAAAAGTGCAAAAGAGCTAATAGCACAAAGTGGCCAGGTGTGGCCCATGCATCCTATAAGGTGACACACATGGTGGGATAGAATCTGACACAACAATAAATGAATCACCCCCCCCCCCCTCTCCCAAAAAAAGAGTTACCACCAAATGTAGATTGTTCAATAACCACGAAAGTACTAGCTACATAATATATGCAAACCAAGCAAACATGTATGTACGGAAATGATATGTTTCACCTAAAGTAGTGGAGAAAATCTATGTGTACACTTGTATTTATATTTGTTTATAGAAGGCGTCGAATTCCAAAACGACAAAGCGTAATGACATAACACATCACATGGATGCGACGACAACGTAAAAACAAAACCACAATTATAACACCATTTTTCGGAGGAGCTGCACTCAGCGGCGATTCTACATGTAAGCTGTGGGGTCAGCTAACCGCAAAACTTTTTTGTATTGCA